>NC_134353.1:46177852-46390352 GCF_048569485.1 Anomaloglossus baeobatrachus | reverse complement strand
GCTGTCCCTCATGGCAAAATATATTGCCAATTATATGGCTTTCAACATCACTGATCCACACAAATACAGAATACAAACATAAAAAACACAATACAAACATAAAAAACACAATACATACAAATACAGAAAACAGAAATATACACAATACAGACATTAAATAAACAATACAGACAACAAAAAAAAATGCATATGTCAAATATACAATACACACAAAAAACACCATACGGACATCAAATACACAATATTCACAACAAATATACAATGCAAACATCAAATACAAAATATATACATCAAATACACAATACAGACATAAAAAACACAGTACATACATCAATTACACAACACACAAATACACAATATAGAAATATGCACAATATAGACCTCAAATACACAATACAGACATCAATTACACATTACTGGCAACAAAAAGCAATACATACATCAAATATACAATAAGCGCAACAAACATACAATACAATGAAATACACAAAATCCACAACATACTGTATATACAATACAGACATTATATTCACAATATATACATCAAATGCACAATACAGACAACAAAAGCACAATGCAGACATTAAATACATATTAAATACATAATAGCACATCAAATACACGTAATAAATACATATATCAATTACATAATTCAGACAAAAAGTATACAATACAGACACTGGGAACTGATGATCGGTGGAGGTGAATGGTTTCGTACCCCTTGCAAATCAGATTATTATTATTATTTATTGGTTTAGCGCCATGGAATAAATGGCGCTATAATATTAAATAATAATAATAATACATATAATGCAAGGAAAAAAGGGAATATGTACAAAAATCATTAATAATAATAATAATAATAATAATAATAATAATAATTTATTCATTTATATAGCGCTATTAATTCCATAGCGCTTTACATAACATAACAGTACAAAACAGACTGGTATAGAAGGAGAGAGGACCCTGCCCGCGAGGGCTCACAGTCTACAGGGAATGGGTGAGGGTACAATAGATGAGGACAGAGCTGGTTGCGCAGTGGTGTACTGGACTGAGGGCTATTGTAGGTTGTAGGCTTGTTGGAAGAGGTGGGTCTTCAGGTTCCTCTTGAAGCTTTCCACGGTAAGGGAGAGTATGATATGCTGAGGTAGTGCGATCCTGATTATGGGAGAGGCACGGGAGAAATCTTGTATGTGATTGAGGGAAGAGGAGATAAGAGAGGAGTAGAGAAGGAGATCTTGTGAGGATCTGAGGTTGCGTGCAGGTAGGTACCGGGAGACTAGGTCACAGATGTAAGGAGGAGACAGGTTGTGGATGGCTTGTATGTCATGGTTAATGTTTTGAACTGGAGTTGTTGGGCAATGGGAAGCCAGGTATTGCCGAGCTATCCTATGGATCGGCCATCAATGTAAAGGTCCTGGACAACTCCTTAAACAACAAGATGATCTCTTTCCCCTTCCTGATAGTGCCTCAAATAACCAAAACTAGGTTTCGCCAACGTTTGTTTTTTCATATACCGTATTTTTTGTTTTATAAGATGCATCGGATTATAAGGCGCACCCCAAATTCAGAGTAAAAAAAAGGTGGAAAAAATGGGGTCTGTCTTGTAATCCGGTGGTGTCTTAACGGAGGGGGCAGTAGCAGTGGTGGAGGAGTCACAGGAGACAGGGGAGGTGGGTGCAAATTTTTGGGAGGAAAAGTGCGTCTTATAATTTGAGAAATACGGTATCTCTTCACTGTGAGAATTGTAGAATAAACAACATCTCTTCTCTACACACATTTTAGCATTTTCTTGTTATATAGTTACATTGTGGGCAACTTGATTATTTCGTCTTACCTGGTGAAATCTGTCATCTCCATCATGATCATGCACATTTGTTTGGCCAACACAATAATGTCATTGCCACTGTCGTCCCATTTTGCAACTTCAGCATCGAGTTTGCTTTTCTCTTGGTGGAAGATCTCTACCTGCTCTGCAATTTTGGCCTTCTCTTCTTGTGGTAGTTGGGCCATGATTGCCTATAAAATCCAATAATAGAAGGGGTAAAAAATACTTCTGATAGTATAAGTACAATCATGTGATGAAAAATAATAACCGGGAATTAAGAGCATTGAAGTTCATTAAATGTGATATGATGGCAACTAAAAATGTTCAGATACCAGACAGACATATTTGTCCTTCCCTAATTAACCATGTCACGGCACAGATCTCCAAATGGGTCGACCTACTTGTCCAGTGTTAAAAATAAATAATTTTGCAATACTCTGCCGAGGGATATTTATGCAACATTCTGCAACAGGACACAGAAATCAAATGTTGGTGTCTTCTCTTCCTGAGATAAGTGACCAACTGGACTCTCGTAAACACATAAAGTGTTTTTTTCTTGTCTGATTTGGAGGGTTAATGTAAGTTCTCCTTGCTAGCTGCAAGCTCACTAACCCTGCCCATGTGTTTTTTCTGAGTACCATTTCTGGTCTGGATAAAAACCCTCTGTTCCAGCAGATGGTGCTGGTTATTCAGATCAGTCTGGTGGTAGGCCTGGAGCTGAAAGGACGTGTCTGTCGCTGCTGCTGTCTACTGTTTCGGTGTGTGATAGTAGCCTGTTTTGTTACTTTCTCCTTTCCTTAGTTCCCCCTCCCTGTACACATCTTTTAGTTCCATGGTGTTGGTCTTAGGTGTGCGTGAGTGTTTGTTGCTACCAGTGTCAGTCTTTATTTGTTGGTGCGGTTGTTTACTTCTGTTCTTGCCATTCCCCCCAGGTGGTGAGTTGTAGAGGGGGGTCTTACCATCATTGACAAGAACAGGGGAGAGGGAGATGTTGGGGGCCCAGACCTCGCTACCTTTAAGCATACATCTGGGTTGAGGAAAAGCCTAGGGTACACTTAGTCTAAAGGCTAGCATAGAGACTGCCTACCAGTCATTCCCTCTCTGTCACCTAGTGACATCATATTGATCCTTTTTGTGTCAAGTCAATGGTGACAGGATTATGCAAATTAGGTGAATATGCATTCATTTTCATCCTGTTTTAAACATACTGTACCTTTATTATTAAAGCTGAAAAAACTGTACTTTAAGGGGTATTAGTGGAATTTTAAAGGATATGTACACTTTTTTGGGGCATTTTTATTGCTTAAATGTATGTACTTTTGCCTATAATATTTTTTTTTTTAATTTCTTCAAGGTATTATTATTATTATTATTATTATTCAATTTATTCAAATTGTCGGACTGATTGACTTCCACAGTCTCTATGTGTCTCTGTACATAGCGGAGTACAAAATGAGTTAATAGTGAATTTGTCAGAGAGCTTGTTCTGAGAACAGAGTCTATAACCCTTATCTCTCTTCTAGTGATTTTCTCAATCAATGTTGAACTTTATCACAAATATCTTTTAGAAACTCAATTTGAAAAATATATTTTTAGCCAAAAATGCATATATTAAGGTCAAAGAAAATCCACAATTTGTATATATTATTTACGTAGAAAAAAATGGGAGGGAAATAAGGGAAAAGAAAATTAAAAAATGACGAAAGAGAAGAGAAACCAAGAGAGAGGGAAAAAGAATAAAGAAAGAAAGCATCTGAGAGCGCACACGTTCCAGGGTAGAGCCTCATAATAATGTCAGACTATTCCCGAGCAATCAAAACATAATCATTTCACTTAGATGACATTATTCTTCATTATAGAAAACAATTTAACAAATAGGATTTTAATAAAGCAAGACTTTCTATTGAACCATCGGAAGTAGAGTTGTCTTAGTGTACTGATGTCTATCACAGCTACTGTGTGGGCAAATAGTATTCACATAACAGCACTAATTCACAGTGTAATGCGGTTCTGTCATAATACAGAAATTGAAGGAAATCCTGGAAAAAGAAGCAGTTTCATGTGTCAACTAGGAACTGGAAAGGTGCTAACTGGGTGCTGTAACGGGAATAGTCTGGAAGGCCTCATCAAACCTCGTTAAGAGCAAGTCCATGAAACTCAATCAAACATTAATGCACAAGGTTGGGCTTGCCCCATGGAGAGCAAAAGGTCATCTCATCAAGTGGGTCCCCTTTATTAATTATGTGCCACTAAAGGTTGAGTGACTTTTATGCCAGCGTCACACGGAACGATCTATCGTGCGATCGCATGAGCGATCGTATCCGTCTCCGTCGTTTGTGCGTCACTGGCAATTAGCTGCCCATGGCGCACAAAGTCGTTAACCCCCCGTCACACGCACTTACCTCCCGGACGATGTCGCTGTGGGCGGCGAACATCCACTTCCTGAAGGGGGAGGGACGTTCGGCGTCACAGCGATGTCACACGGCAGCTGGCCAATAGAAGTGGATGAGCGGGACGTAACATCCCGCCCACCTCCTTCCTTCCGCATTGCTGGCGGGACGCAGGTAAGTTGTGTTCGTTGTTCCTGGGGTTTCACACGGAGCGACATGTGCTGCCACAGGAATGACGAACAACCTAGCACAGAAGGATGACCGACATTTTGAAAATAAACGACGTGTCAACGTACAACGATAAGGTGAGTATTTTTGCTCGTTCACAGTCGCTCGGAGGTGTCACACGGTACGATATGTCAAACATCACCGTGTGACGCCGGCATTAGAGACAATGGTCACAATTTAAGAAGGAGAGATAAGCAAATTGATTCAAGTTAAAATAAATTAACCCCAAAATTTCGATTCCACCAAAAACAAATTTTTCCACTAGGTTTTGCTTGATTCAATCAATGGCCTACTGGCCTACTTGCTGTCATTTTACTTGATTACTGTTAGGACCAATAGCTTAAAAAAATGACAGTACATAGTTACATAGGTTGAAAAAAGCCCTAGGGCCATTTAGCTCAACCTTACTCCATCAATTCTACATTTTGTCATTTAATCAATTATAACTGACAATGTTGTGTACTGAGGAATTCATACAGCCCTGATATAAAAGCTGTTATAGTGTCAGCCATTACTACCTCTTGTGGTAGGGTATTCCACAGTCTGACTGCTCTAACTGTAAAGAACTCTTTCCTACTTAGCTGCCGGAACCCTTTTCTTCCACTCGCAGTGAGTGCCCACTGGTCCTTACTATTGCTTTGGGAGGAATAAGTCATGAGCCAGTCCTTTATATTGACCACACATGTATTTATACATATAAATGAGATCTCCTCTGAGACGTCTTTTTCCAACCTCTCATTATACGGGTGGCCTCCATTTTTTGCAACAATCTTGTTGCCTACGTTGAACTGATTCTAACTTTTGAATGTTTGTTTTAAAATGTGGAGCCCAAAACGGGATCCCATGTTCTACATGTGGCCTTACAAGTGATTTATAGAGGGGTAACAATACGTTGTGATCACGGGATCTAATCTCCCTTTTTATACACCCTAGAATCTTGTTTGCTTTAGCAGCTGCTGCCTGACATTGAGTTCTGCTGCTCAGCTTAATTGTAATGAGAATACCCAAGTCCTTCTCCTGATCTGTAGTCCCGAGTTTACTTCCATTTAATGTATACACAGTTATAGTATTACTCCATCCTAGGTGCATTACTTTACATTTAGCAACATTAAATGTCATTTGCCAAGTATCTGCTCATTCTGATATCTTTTCTTTTTGTAATATTGTAGGAGAGTTTCTTACTCAAGTAAAGCACTGGATGTTCCTCACCATTTATTTCCTGCGACAGCACAGCCCCCAACCTGACCTCCGAAGCATCAGTCTGAAGCACAAACTCCTTTGTAAAGTCAGGTGCCACCAGGACTGGCTGCTGACATAGAGCAGACGTCAAGTCCTGGAACGCCACCTCCGCCTCAGAGGTCCACTTGGCCACCGATGGCTTCACAGCCCTGAGGAAATCAGTCAGCGGAGCGGCCCTCATAGCAAACTTCGGTACAAACCGGCGGTAGTATCCGACGATTCCCAGAAATGCCCTAACCTGCTTTTTAAAGAGTGGTCGTGGCCAATTCTGGATCGTCTCCACTTTATTCACTTGTGGCTTGATTAGGCCCCTACCGACAACATAGCCAAGGTACCTGTCCTCCTCCTTCCCTATGGCGCACTTCTTCGGGTTTATGGTAAACCCTGCCTTCCTCAATGCATCCAGCACCTCCTGGACCCACTGTAGATGACTCCCCCAATCCGGGGTGAAGATTACAATATTATAAAGATAAGCAGCGGCGTACTTCTGATGAAAAGCTAGGATCCGGTCCATGGCCCTCTGGAAGGTGGCTGGGGCTCCCTGCAACCCAAACGACATTCTGGTGTACTGGAAACATCCGTCAGGTGTAGAGAAAGCGTCTTCTCCTTGGTCGCTTGAGACAGGGATATTTGCCAGTACCCTTTTGTCATGTCAAGGGTGGTAATATACCTGGCTGGCCCAAGCCTTTCAATGAGCTCATCGACACGAGGCATCGCATAAGCATCAAATTTTGAGACTTCATTTAACTTGCGGTAGTCATTGCAAAATCGACATTCTCCATCTGGCTTTGGCACAAGGACGATAGGACTAGACCAGCCACTTCTGAATTCCTCAATCACGCTGAGGCTCAGCATCCTCTTCACCTCTTTTGAGATCACTTCTCGGTGGGCTTCGGGGATCCGGTACGGCTTCAGATGTATTCTCACGTGTGGTTCCGTCAGAACTTCATGTTCCACAACCTGTGTACACCCCGGCAATTCTGAAAAGAGATCTCGATTTTGATAAAGCAACTCCCGACACTGCTGCTTTTGGGCCCTTGACAGTGTCTCTGCCATTGTGATGTCCTCGATATCAGCGTCCATCTTGGCAGCTAGACATGGAGCTTCCACCGCTTCCCTATCTCGCCATGGCTTAATAAGATTAATATGGTACACCTGATGGGGCTTCCTTCTACCCGGTTGGTGGATCTTATAATTCACCTCTCCCAGTTTCTCGACCACTTCATAGGGTCCCTGCCACTTGGCCAGAAATTTACTTTCCACAGTAGGGATCAACAACAACACAAGAACGCCAGGGCTGAACTGTCTTACCCTGGCAGAGCGATATATACTCTCACCTGTGCCTCTTGAGCCCGGAGAAGACTCTCTTTCACGATGGGTATCACCTCAGCCATCCTCTCTTGCATCTGGGCCACATGATCAATGACACTCCAATGGGGAACCTCTGCTTCCCAGGTTTCTTTATCTATGTCAAGCAACCCTTGGGGATGTCGACCATATAAAAGTTCAAAGGGAGAGAACCCGGTAGAGGCTTGTGGAACTTCCCTGATAGAAAAGAGCAAGTATGGAAGCAGGCAATCCCAATCTCAGCCATCCTTCTCCACGACCTTCTTAAGCATGGACTTTAAGGTCTTATTGAATCTCTCCACAAGGGTGTCTGTCTGCGGGTGATAGTACCTTACACAGTTCCCTTATGACTTTTGACATAAAGGGGGTCCCTTGGTCTGTCAGGATCTCCTTTGGCATTCCGGTCCGAGAGAAGATATGGACACACTCCCTGGCTATATTCTTAGAGGAACTATTTCTCAATAGCACCGTCTCAGGGTATCGAGTAACATAGTCCAGAGCCACTAAGATATACAGGTGCCCTCTAGTGGATTTTACCACGGGGCCCACGAGATCCATGGTAATACAGTCAAACGGGACCTCTATTATAGGTAATGGCACAAGGGGACTTCGAAAGTGTGAAACTGGTGCAGTTAGCTGGCAGGTGGGACAGGATCTACAATAATTAAGAATCTCTCGATGACACCCCGGCCAGTAGAACCTCTGAAGAATCCGCTCCTGTGTTTTATCTACCCCCAGGTGACCACCCAGGACATGAGAATGGGACATGTCTAACACCCGGCGTCTATAGGCCCTGGTACCAATAGTTGCTCAATTATCTCACCTCTCAACTGAGTAACAATTTACTGCAAAGTGGGGGTATCTGGTGTCAGCCCCCGGCTCTTGAGCAACCCTATTTATGACAGTTACATTTTCAAATGCCCCCTTTAGTGTCAGGTCCCTCATTTGCACAGTCCCAAAGTTCCCTTCGGAAACGGCCAACTCCGGCATGTCAACCTCCTGGGACTCGGCCTTGTCCTCATCGCCCACCAACACACATAGGGGGAATTCATCCACCTCCAACTAAAATGAGGTCTTATTATTGAGGGCTAACTGTCCTTTATCTGAGACACAGGGTTACACCCCTTTACTCCACAACTCCCAGAACAAAGCAAAGTCTCGCCCTATTATTACTGGGTGCAAAAGATCTTTTACCACTCCAACCTCATGAGACTCCGACCCACAAGTTGTTTTTATAGTCACAGCGGCCACATGGTAGTGCTTGGCATCCCCATGAATACAGCGGACGCCCACCCTCTTCCCAGGAATCAGCTGGTGTGGAAGTGTGTCCCTCACGAGGGTCACCAAACTCCCGGAGTCTAACAGTCCCACTATTCTGGTACCATTTATTTCTACAAGACATGCCTGTGGCCCCTCACTGGGTTGACTGTCCACACTGCAGGCTGGGTATGCATATTAGGAAGAGCGTCGACCCATGCTGCAGTCAATCGGCTCAGTGGTCAAGGGACAACGGGCAGCAATGTGACCCGGTCTCCGGCACCTCCAACAGATAATATTACTGACTGGGGGTTTTTGCATGCCTCCATTTGCCACTTGGAACCTTGGATTACCCCCTCCTGTCGCTCTTGTACCCTTCTTTTGGGTGTCGCTCCTTGAAGAAACCCCCAATAGGGAAATGGTAAATCCCGTGACTTCCCCCGGGAACTGTCTACCACCTTGTACCTCTCCAACAGTCCAACCAGGTCATCGGCATTCAAGGAATTTCCCTGGGCAACCCAAGTCTGCACTGGTTTCGGAAGGGAGTGAATAAACCTGTCCATTACGACCCGCTCCACCATCTGCGCTGGGGTGGAAGACTCTGGCTGCAACCATTTTTGTATCAGATGCAATAAATCAAACATTTGCGAGCGAGGGGGATTGTCGCCATGATATGCCCACTGGTGGACCCATTGTGCCTTAACACCCAGGCGTGCCACAATTTCAGCCTTTAGTTTGTCATACTCCTTAGCGTCCTGTAAAGCAAGATCATAATAGGCCTTTTGTGGCTCTCCACTTAAATATGGCGCCAATACCTCCACCCACTGCTCCGGCGGGAGTTTTTCCCGTTCAGCAACTCTCTCAAACACAGTCAAGAAGGCCTCAACATCATCCCCCGGAGTCATCTTTTGGATAGCTTGCCTTACTTCCTTCCGGACGTTAGCATCATCACCTGGACTGGTCGCTCTGCAACGGATTATCTCTGCCAGGACGTCCATCTGCCGCTGCTGTTGCTGCCGCAGTTGCTGCAGCTGCTGCTGAGCCAATTGCTGCTGCTGTATCAACAGCTTGTTCGTCTCCTGCTGGGCCAGCTGCTGTTGTTGTTGGGCCAGCACCAGGTGCTTAATCAGTTCCTCCATGGTGTCTGACCGTGTTCCCTGGCTCATGGCTGCCTTCACCCAGGACATCAAGCTCTTCTGTAGCGGCCCTGGGCTGCCTGCCCGCAGTCTGCACCACTTATGGTAGAGCCACTCTCTCAACAGTAGGGGATGGATGCAGGAAGACCTCACGTGTCGATTTTCACCTGGTTTATTATCAGCAGTCACAATCCATTGACATGAGGAGAGCACTACTTCCTCCAGCACAGGAAAATAGAAAGCAAAACAGAAGACCACGAGTGTGTCCAAAGGCCTGGCTTTTACCTCTGGGACCACACCCCGAGGTGGAGATATGGTGAACAGCCATCCCACCCATCTCTTTAGCTTTCCACAACAAACCCGGCCCAGGTAATACAAATCAACCCTCTCAGCACCTAATGTGCTGGAGTACTACATCCGGGTTCACATCACTGATTGCAAAAGCCGCAGTGACACCACATATCTCCCCTCGTGCACATCACCAGTGATCACACCACAATATATATAAATATATATATCTATATATCTATATCTATATATATATATATATATATATATATATATATATAATTTTTTTTTTTGGGACTTGCCACCATGGGAAATACTGTAATAATTACTGCTACCAGAACTGTTGGTTATATACATGACTGAAGCCTTTAAATAAAGGCCAGACAAAAAGGAACTATGGTTGCTGTCTCCCTAGTAAGACTTCTAGGCGTGTCAAATTGCCTAATGCTTTTATACACCCTAAACATGTTAGATGTGCATGAAATCCTATACAAATACATGGCTCTGAAATCCAGATGGCAACATTCAACAATGATTTGAACGAAGAAAGACCTTTTTATCCCCTTGCAGTCTGCTCCACAGTGCACCATGCATGTAATGGAGCGTGACCTATATTTAAATGTCATTACATTTTTTCCTGTTTATGTCACTTCCAATCAGCCAACGTTTATTTTCTACATATTCTTAAAACGCTCTCGGCTTTTGAAAAAAAAAAAAAAAAAATCATAATTGACCTTTTTGAAAACTGGAATTAAAAAAGGTTATCTTTAAACAGGAGATCGGAAAATGAAAGAAAAAAAAAATCTGCAAGTTAATCAAATTAAAATTCAATGCATGCATTTTAATTAGGGCTTATCAAAGAAGCCCAGTGGTTTCCAATTGAAACAGACTGAAGTAGTTCTAGAGGAATTATATATCACAACTCATGCCACCTAAACTATTTTGATGGAGGAAAAGCAGAATCAGTGAAAATTAATTAGCTACGATTCAAAAGAATAAGTGTATGCTAATTTCAATATTTCTGCCTATGCAAAAAATGGAATGATCATTAAGCCTCTTCAATATTTGAGGCAGTTTTTGAGTCTTTATCATCAGATGTCTTGAATAAAGATCATGGGGTGTATAATTTTATAATGTATTGACGATATGATATTGCAAAGGCTTGTGGATTGCAATATTGGATATTTTTTTTTCTTGTTTTTAACTAAATGGTTTTCATTTTAATATTTAGTGCTGTGTTTGATTGAAGATGCCTGCACTATTAGTAACATTGGCTACTGTAGCAGTACTCACTACTTGACACATTATTGTCAACGAAAATAACATTTTCTTATTGTACTAAATTGTTAGCTGATTTTTGTTTCGGCTGTACATCTGTATTGGAGCTGCAAGTTCTAACTTCATTGGGTGTTCCCCATGAAGCTATGCACTGGAGCTGAAACGTCTAACCTCAGTTGGTGTTCCCCATGAAGCTATGCACTGGAGCTGAAACTTCTAACCTCAGTTGGTGTTCCCCATGAAGCTATGCACTGGAGCTGAAACTTCTAACCTCAGTTGGTGTTCCCCATGAAGCTATGCACTGGAGCTGAAAGATCTAACCTCACTAGGTGTTCCCTGTGCAGCTATGCACTGGAGCTTCAAATTCTAACCTCAGTGGGTGTTCACTCTGAAGCTATGCACTGGAGCTCAAGTTCTAACCTCAGTGGATGTTTTCCATGAAGATATGCACTGGTGCGGCAAGTTCTAACCTCAGTGGGTGTTTTCCATGAAGCTATGCACTGGAGCTGCAAGTTCTAACTTCATTGGGTGTTCCCCATGAAGCTATGCACTGGAGCTGAAACTTCTAACCTCAGTTGGTGTTCCCCATGAAGCTATGCACTGGAGCTGAAACATCTAACCTCAGTTGGTGTTCCCCATGAAGCTATGCACTGGAGCTGAAAGATCTAACCTCACTAGGTGTTCCCTGTGCAGCTATGCACTGGAGCTTCAATTTCTAACCTTAGTGGGTGTTCACTCTGAAGCTATGCACTGGAGCTCAAGTTCTAACCTCAGTGGATGTTTTCCATGAAGATATGCACTGGAGCGGCAAGTTCTAACCTCAGTGGGTGTTTTCCATGAAGCTATGCATTGAAGATGCAAGTTCTAACCTCAGTGGATGTCCGCTGTGGAGCTATACACTGAAGCTGAACATTCTAACCTCACTGGGTATTCCCTGTGAAGCTATGCACTGGAGCTTCAAATTCTAGCCTTAGTGGGTGTTCGCTCTGAAGCTATGCACTGGAGCTGAATATTCTAACCTCAGTAAGTGTTCCCTGTGAATTTATGCACTGCAGCTGCAAGTTCTAACCTCTGTGGATGTTTTCCATGAAGCTATGAAGCTATGCACTGGAGCTGCAAGTTCTAACCTCAGTGGGTGTTTCCTGTGCAGCTATGTATTGGAGCTGCAAGTTCTGACCTCAGTCAGTGTTTACCTTAAAGCTATGTATTGGAGCTGCAAGTTCTGACCTCTGTAGATGTTTTCCATGAAGCTATGCACTGGAGCTGCAAGTTCTAACTTCATTAGTTGTTGCTTATGAAGCTATACATTGGAACAGAACTTCAGTGAATTTTCTCCTTGAATCTATGCACTGGAGTTGTTCTAACCTCACTGGGTGTTGCAGAAATCTATGCATTGGAGCCGAACGTTCTAACTGCAATGGGTGTTCCCCATAAAGCTGCTTTATTTTGAAAATATTTTCTCCCTTTAAAAGAGCTGTACTATAGCATAGGTTACAATTTTTCGTTTGCTCCACTAAGGCCCCCACCTTTTGCAAGAAAATGGGTAGCAAATCTTCCATTGGAATGGAGTGGAGTGTTAGTAAGAAATCTTCACTGTAACTTTATTTAAAATCTATGAGATGTACAGTAGATCAGGGTTCCCCAACTCCAGTCCTCAAGGCCCCCAACAGTGCATGTTTTCAGGATTTCCTTAACATTGCACTGCTGTTGGAACCAGCACCTGGGCAGGTAATTACATTAACACCTGTGCAATACTAAGGAAATCCCAAAAACCTGCACTGTTGGTGGGCCTTGAGGACTGGAGTTGGGGACCTCTGCAGTAGATGACCAAGTGAAGCTTTATGCATCAGTTCTTCAGACTTCCACCAGTCGTTGGTTCTGTACTGTATCATTTATGTCAGTCATTTATTATGTCAGGATTTCAGACATAAAAAGAAATCACAATTTGTCAATGCATGCTCTTCCACAAGTTAGAGAGTATGCATTGTAATTAGAGATCAGCGAGTACTGTAATATTTGTAATTGCTATACTCGTAACGAATACTTTGTAATGTTTGTGTATTCCTTACAAACAACGAGTACAATGCAAGTCAATGGGAAACGCGAGTAACTTTCTGCTGGACCCAACTGAGAGGTCTGGGGGCCTGAGGAAAAGGCTGAAATGGATGGGAAAGTGATGAAAATGAATTGAGAAAGCCAGGAGAATATGCGTTCATGCATTTATCTTATCACTCACATATGGCTTATGGGAATAAGGATGTCACAGGATTATGCCACTCTCTTTCTCTCTCCACTTCATACTCACGATAACGGCGTGGCACGGCTGTCACACTGCTCCCGCTGCCTCTCATTCTTCTTCCCTACCCGATCATTAGCCTCATCACATATTCACTGCTTCTCCCTGTGATTGGTTGCAGTTAGACCCACCCCAAGCTGAGTGACAGCTGTCTGACTGCAACCAATCACAGCCACCGCTGGGCAGGCCTATATCGTACAGCAAATTATATAAATAAATAATTAAAAAAAAGTGTGCGGTTCCCCATAATCTTGATACCCAGCCAACGTAAAGCCTCACAGCTGAGGGTTGGTATTCTCAGGCTGGGGAGACCCACATTTTTAGGAGTCCCCAAGCCTAAAAATATCAGCCAGCAGCTGCCCGGGATTGCTGCATCCATAAGATGCGACAGTCCTGGAGCATTACCTCGCTCATTCCGAATGCCCTGGTGTGGTGGTAATCGGGGTAATAAGGAGTTAATGGTAGCCCAAAGCTGCCAAGAGGCCCTAGATTAATCATGGCAGGCATCTCTGAGATACCCCCCATGATTAATCTGTAAGTGAAAGAAAATAAATACAAACACCGAAAGAATCCTTTATTTATATTAAAATACAAAAAAGCACCCTCTTTCACCACTTTATTACCCCCCCTCCATGTCCGACGTAATCCACACGAGGTACTATGACGGTCCTGGCTTTGCTACATCTGAGCCTGGAGAGACCGCCAACATGACTGATCTCTCCAGGCTCCGGGAAACACTGACAAGAAGGACCCGGCTGCCAGCAGTGACGTCACTCAGTTCAACAGCGGTCATACCCGGGTTCCCCCAGCATGACCTCTGGTGACCTGTAGTACTCTGTCCTAAAGTGCAGGACCATGTCCTGCCAGTACTTTAACAGTGACAGTGCCAGCATGGAGGTGCGCACTCCCCAGATGGCATTGTCAGTTTTAAAGTGCGGGGCCTGTCCCGCTCCCCGCCAGCCCTTCAACACTGACAATGCCATCCGGGGAGAGCGGTGATCACAGATTGCCATCTGCTTTGAGACAGGTGTGTGTCGGCAGCTCCTCCTGGCAGTGCACACAGCTCTGCCAGGAGGAGCTATCGAGGTCAGTACATGCTGCGACGAGCAGTGATCACAGCTAGCCATCTGCTTTGAGGGGGGTGTGTCGGGAGTTCCTACTGGCTGAGCTGTGTGCACTGCCAGGAGGAGCTGCCGACACACACCCATCTCAATAGATTGCAGGTTGTGATCGCCACTCTTCCTGGACGGCATTGTCAGTGTTGAAGTGCTGTCGGGGAGCAGGACAAGCCCTGCACTTTAACACTGACAATGCCGTCCGGGGAGTGCGGGGCAGCTCGCACCTCCATGCAGGTACTGTCACTGTTAAACTATTGGCAGGATATGGGACACGGTCCCGTTCTTTAGGCCATAGTGCTTCAGGTCACCAGAGGTCATTCTTTGGGAACGAGGGAAAGGAGAAAGTTGGACCCAGCACCAATTCCAAATTTATGTAAAAATCAAACTTCTTTATTCATACATGGTTAAAAAATTCTTATATGAAGACCATGGTGAAGAGTATGAAACAAAGCACTTTACGCGTTTCGGACTTCATAAATTTAAAAACAAATAAACTAGTCCTTAATCATAAGTGATTAAGGACTAGTTTATTTGTTTTTAAATTTATGAAGTCCGAAACGCGTAAAGTGCTATGTTTCATACTCTTCACCATGGTCTTCATATAAGAATTTTTTAACCATGTATGAATAAAGAAGTTTTATTTTTACATAAATTTGGAATTGGTGCTGGGTCCAACTTTCTCCTTTCCCTCGTTACCTGCTGGCTGGTTTGGACTTACCAGCGGACCACGTGCATCCCTAGGATCTTATGGCTTCGGGTGTCAGGTGAGCTGAAAATCTCTTTTGTCATTCTTTGGGAACCCGGGTATGACCGCTGATGAACTGAGTGATGTCAATGCGGGCAGCAGGGTTCTTCTTGTCAGTGTGTCCCGGAGCCTGGAGAGATCGGACATGTTTGTGGTCTCTCCAGACTTGGATGTAGCACAGCCAGGACCATCGTGGGACCTTCTGTGGATTACGTCGGACCTGGAGGGCTGTATGGGGGGTTAGTAAAGTGGTGAAAGAGGGGGCTTTTTTGTATTTCAGTCCAAATAGAGGATTTTTTCAGTGTTTGTGTTTATTTTCTATATATTTACACAACAATTCATTTATCTTGCACAGTGTTGCAGTGAAATTATTATCCAGTCCACCCAGCGCTAACTCTACAGCCTGATTCTGACACTAGTATCCACTGTGTCATTTCATCCAGGTAATACATTGTTAATCCACCTATTCTCATCTCTCAGTGCAGTAGTATCCATTACTGATCCTTTTATTTGTTTGACAGGAGCCACGAGGACCATGCCTACTACCTGCAGCTCCACCTCTACCTTTATGCATGCACCCTCAAATATGCAAATTTTTATTGCTACTTTTTTCATTGAATATATTTATTAATTTTATACAGTCATAGTCTACTTTGTTGCCAATCTCTTCCCCCACTCCTTATAGTGCCAATGGCTCCTGTTCTTTTAAGAGTTTTAAGCATGTAGCTGACCCCCAAGGAGCTGTCCCCACCGACACCAGGCTCTCTATGGAGATTGTGCATTGACTGTGAGGTTTCAATCACTGCACGGGGTGTGTTGAATCCCATGCAGGAGCCAGCTTGACCTAGCAATGTTAACCACAAGTTAACAGAGCCTTTAGTTTAAGTAAACAATAGCTCAAACAGTGATATGAGAGGCATAGTTGCTTTTTGTTTTTCAACCCTTACAGTATGCTGTACTCAGCTTTCATAGCAAAAACCTGCTGAAAGATTCTCTTTCTGCCTACTTCAAACCTCCATGTCTCTGGTTCATGTGCTGTCCATTTTCACATGTACACACGCATACTAATGAAAGTCAATAGGGATCTTCACACCTCCATGTTTTAATCCAGGCCATGTGTCCATGTGAAACACCTGCATGTCTGGTCCATTCACATGGAGACAAGTCAGTTTTTACCATCTGCACGGGTCAAATACAACCATCACATGGATGTAATCCGTGTGACATTCGTGTAAGTGGAAAAAAATGGATATTACTGTAATAAATGGGTGACACCATGAGTTCACCACAAGTCAGTGCCCATGTCTGTGTAAAGCTCTGCCACACCCCAGGCCCTTGGGATACTCGGTTCCGGGTGGTGGATAATGGGGATCACCGTCACAGGTGGCCGTGCCTGGTTCCGTTACCTGGTGGCGCTCGGTAACAGGGTTATTTTGTTTGTCACTTGTGACGCCACTGGCGGGTTGCGGTAATAAGATGTCCCGCCGCTGCTGTGGTTTTAGGGACAGATGGTATAGCAACAAGTGTGTTTGCACCCTCCGCCAGTAGGGGCTTAAGTCCCATGTAGGTGTGCTGCGCCTTGTGGTTCACCAGTAATAGACACGACACAGTTCTTGCAGATTAACTGATATATACTCACTTGATGTTGCAAGTGCAATTTGGCACGGCTGGTTAACCGACTTTCCTTTGTCCCGGTGCTGACGTGAGTCCCAGTTAAGCCCTCCGTGCACATGCAGAGCTGATGGTCCCCTTGCCTGAAGCTGTTTGTGACCTGCGGCGCTCCGCTCCTTTGTTTTCCAGGCCCAGTGTGACAGGCCTCGCGGTCCCTTGTGGGGTAGGCTACTTCTCTGTGCCCTCTCCCGGGTCCTATATATGAGGCTGTGTCCCTGAGCCTATGGGTGGTGTGGTACCCTGGAAGTCACCACACACGGCTGGATCAACAGACCGCTTGGAGCTGTCGTCTACTCTGGGGTCCAGTACCCCCTCGTGCGTAGTGCCTGGGATCTGTCTACCCTCAGGCTACTACCTCCTAGTCGCCTTTTGGGGCTCTTCTCACAATCCTCCCACCCCTCTCACTCTCTGGCTCCTTTCAACTGTCACTCCTTCAACTGTCATTTTTCCTCCCTGCCAACTCTGCCTAGCAACACCTGTTGCTTCCCACAAGCCACACCTTTTTCCCAGGCTAACAGGTAAGGGATTGGTTTTCACATCTGACCACTGTTAACCCTCTACATGCTGCGCCCAGGTCTCAGGGAATGTGCCCCTACCTGTGTGTGAGGTGTGGGTTGTCAGCATAGGGTGTTCCAGAAAGTCTTAGGATCCTGCAGATCACTGGGGTAGCATATCCCAGGGTGTTGCATCTGTTCTCACACCAAGTACTGAAAGGGCCCTCTTGAACAATTTCTAAAGAGTTTCTACAAAACACTTCTGTTTGTAAAGAGCCCCTGAAATAATATTAAAGAGGTGGTCCACTACAAAGCATAGTGGCCACATTGATTTAAAGTAGGGAAAGAAGTCTTTTTCCAAATACCTTCTTTACCAATTATGTGGCCTCTGATGTTTGGGATGTCACGTCAACCTCTGGGATTGGAAGTTGACCCGACATCACCGAGGCAGGACCAGGTCTCCCTAAGTGACTAAACTGTGGGTAGAGTTTCACCATTTTGGACATATTTTAGTGTTCAACATTCCTAAAGTGGCTTATCAACCATTTTATCCCAATAAGAGCCATTGTCGGATGGGAATGGCTCTTCTTGGGGAGCCTGCACACATAATTCACTGAAGCAAGCCTGTGTTTTGTGGTCATTGTTTCACAGACAACACATCAGAGCACCTACGAAATTCGGCTGAGATCCACAAGAAGCCAAGAACCCGATGCTCAATCAAATACTGAACACACACTCTCAACATGACTCTTTTTGGAAGTCCAACAACTTGGTCCCAACAATTTTTATATTCTTTTTGTGAGGGATTTCTAGGTGGCAAACATGTCATGTCCTTTAGATATGCAGCTCCCATGTCATTCCTTCATTTTGACCAAATATATCAGCTTGATCTTTCTTAATCTAGGGAAATTAGTGTTTTATAATAATAAAAATAATCTTTATGTATATAGCGCCAACATATTTCCCAGAGTTGCATTGTGGAAGGAAGGATGTTGTGTTTAACACCACATGATACTGCGAGTGGCCATTCACAGACCTCAGATTGAGTCCCCTAAATTGACTACGTGAGGCGAATCTCAGGTATCTGTTTGGCCTTAGCAGCAGAAAGGACAGAAAGAAAAATAGCAGTGGAAGAACAGATGAGTTAAGTGAAAATATAATTTTGCTGTAATTTTGCCTCCTTCCTGACTCTCAATAAAATCCAGCGAAATTGTTACTGGTTGGCCACCATGTTGCTGAATTTGTATGAACACAACCTATAGCACAACCCATACATAGTGGTAGCAAGCAAAAATAGAACAAAAACACCTAAAAGGAAAAGCTATGCCAAATACATTAAAAAAATGTATATTTTATTCAGAACTATTTTTGCATAAAATTGCAACAGGTACAACGAAAAAACACAGGGTGGACACCTGGCAAACTCTACTGGTATGATGAAGGATAATAAAGAGTACAAATACATAGATATAAATATTAGATTGAAAAAATCAGTGCATCATAATAAGATGAAGCAATTCTTGCGAAACGCGCGTCGGTTACGGTTGGACCAGGCCCTCACATGTATCGCTCTGAACTGGTAATCGCGATTATACTTAGGTACTTGCCTTTCCTTTATATTTTTGCTACCTTTGACACACATATGTCTTATATTATATATATATATATATATATATATATATATATATTTATATTTACCTTTGCTACTTTTATGGTGATTACTATAATGATTAACTGATTTATTCAATTTAATAGTTTGATCTATGTATTTGTACTCTTTATTATCCTTTGACATACCGCTAGAGTTTGCCAGGTGTCCTCCTGTGTTTTTTCCGTGTACCTGTTGCAGTTTTTTGCATGGTCTTGAACCTTTTTAAGATTGTTCTGAATAAAATATATATTTTTGTAGACTGTGAGCAATCACGGGCAGGGACCTCTATCCTCCTGTACCAGTCTGTGCCTTGTATTGTTTATGATTATTGTACTTGTCCCTACTCTGTACACCTCTTTTCACCATGGAATTGATGGCACCATAATAATAAATAATAATATTATATATATATATATATATATATATATATATATATATATATATATATATATATATATATATATATATATATATTTGGCATAAGTTTGCTTTTCCTTTTTGGTGTTTATTGAATTTGTATGAATCAAATCCTCCAAAATATTTTCAGGCACTAATTTGATTAGTTTCACATGAATTCGCTCATCTCTCATATGGACACATCCAAAACCTGGCACTACACAAGTTCACGGGGGAAAAGTTTGCGTAGATCCCATAAACTTTGAGAAGAGTTCTTTCAGTGCTGCCTACAATTTGGAGCTGTTACTGAGCTTTCATTTGTCTGAGTGCACGACCGCTAATCAAAAAACAAAAACCCATTGGGAGGTCCACTGTTACCGCTATGCTAATTAAATGTACCTTCCTGAAAAAAAAATAACACTTTAACAAAATCAGAACGCATTGCTCACCGTAATCAACTGATTGGATGAACCTATAAAAACAAAGCAGGAAAAAAAAAAACTATTTCATTGTATCACAAAATGACTAAACCCAACGTTTTAATCTGCAAATTCTAATGCTGCATATAATAATAATAGTGATCAACATTCTCAGCCCCTCCGCTTCATACTTCTGATTACACATCTCCATGGTTAAAATCTAATTATCTCGTTCTGGGTAGAACATGTCTGAACCACCAAAAGTGAACAGAAAAAAAAAAGTTTTCCACTAAAGCTCGGTGCTGTAATTAGTCTTCACGCATGTGTTAAATATTCTTTCATGCTCGTCCAACCGGAAAAAAATAGAAAGATTCCTAATGATTCCAAATCAACAAAACAATAACGCTGAAGGGAATTCTCAGTAATGAAACATAATTAAAATACTTTTTTTTCCTTTTTTTTCTCCTTCATCTGATGCTTGCAGAGAATCGTCTTGTTCTTTCTTGTCACTTCCCCCTAATGTTATTATATCTTGAACAATAGTGTTTAATCAGTTTGAACAGGTGTCACTTTTTGTGATAGTAATTTGTCAATTTCTTACAATTAATTGTAAAACCAAAGTAGGATTTGTGTTATATGCTTTGCAGAAAAGCAGCCTGGCAACTTTGTTTCAATAGATAAAATAGAAACCTTAAGGGTATGCGTTCACGACAAACTTAAGGCCGAGTCCGAAAGGGGATTTGTGCGAGTGCTCGCATGACACTCAGCACACGCTCGTAGCACAGCAGGAGCCGAGTGTCATGCGAGTGTCATGCGACTGTGGTCCGATCGTGCGATCAGACCACAGTTGCGGATCAGATGGCTGGCGCTGTGGAGGGGAGGGCCAGCACTGCGGAGGAGAGGGAAGGATTTATCTCCCTATCTCCTCTGTTGCCGGCTGATGCGAGAATCGCACTGCTCTCACGGTAACGCGAGAGCAGTTCGATGTTTCTCTCGCCCCCTAGACTTGCATGAGTGCGAGTGGAACAGGATCGCATTCTACTCGTAGCATGCTGCGACTGTTTTCTCAGTCCGATTAGGCCTGAAAAAATAATCGCTCATGGGAGCTGCCCCAAAGCAATTCCGCTAGCACCATTTTTCTCGACATGTGTTCTAAGCCTTAGACGCCGGCAAGCCTTCTGAACTTAGCCTAATATTGGCTTTCCAATTCTAGCTTTTAGAAGCTGCTTCAAAAAGAGCTGGTGGTTTGGCTGTCATTCTTGTGATGTCTATTCCTTATATTTTAAAATTATAACTAGCAAGGAGCTTTCCAACAGAAGCTACTCAAAAAATGAACATTACCTCTCATGATGGGCGAGTGTGCTCGCAACTGCTCGGCACTCAATTGAGCATCGGGGTGCTCAGGTACGCTTGTTACTCGGCCAAGTATTGTGGGTGTTCGGGCGCCATTCTTGAGCCCTCGCCCTCATGTTCTGCGGCTGTTAGGCAGCCAATCAACATGTGAAGTTCTGCCCTAAATGGTAATGTGATAACCATGTTGGCTACTAGCATTACTGTGATTGGCCTGCCTAATTGCATCATCGGGTTTTATATAAGACCTGGAGTGCGATGCTCGGCACACTGTGCTCCGGAAGCAGTTCAATGAAAGTTGATCTAGGAGAGATAGCGTAGATTAAAGCAGGTATATAGGCAGTGTTTATTTGCTATTGCAGTACATTGTACACTTGCCCCCTAGAGCCTTTCATGTGGTCTTGCTGAGCGCAGCATCACTAGGTACTGCTGGGTGCAGCATTGAGACGGCAGCTCTCATGAAAGTTCTGGTCACTACAGGGCTCCTATGAATAGCTGTGCTTTACTACTATTCACAGTTTCCACAGCTGCATTCGAGGGATATCGACTATGATGGAGGAGCTTCATAACAACATTTTTGATAATAAATTGGTGAAAGAGGAGTGGTTTGGGGGAGTCTTTATTCAAGTAAACTTTTTTTTTCCTATGTGTTTTTTTTGGGACAATTAGGTTAGTAATGGGGGTGTTTGATAGACACCTCTCCATTAATAACCCCTAGGCTTGATGCCAGCTGACATTACACAGCTGACATCAACCCCCTGAAATATTACCTTTATTGCTACTACATCAGGGCAATTGGGAAGAGACAGGCAAATCGCTAGAATGTCTAATATGATACGCCAATTCTGGGGTGGCTGTGGGCTGGTATTTTTAGACTGGGAAGGGCCAATTGACCATGAACCTTCCCAGCCTGATAACATGAGCCCCCAGTTGTCTGCTTTACCGTGAGTGGTTATCAACAATAAGGAGAACCCCAAGACATTTTTTTAATTTATTTATTTATTTCCCAGAAGTGACCTAAGAGTCAAAGATGCATCCAGGTGTCTTCAACATGCTGTTCCCATTGCATTTGGGTGCTAGTGCCATCGATTTTTTTAATTTTTTTTTTACACTCTGGGACTATCCCTGAGGAAGAAGGATTGCAGTCCTTTGAAACGCGTCGGATTTAGTGCCCTTGCATCTGTGCATGCTTGCTAAACCTCCCACTATCCACAGTGACGTCACCATCCCTGAGCTCACGGTAGTTGGATGGGAGAGTTTCCGGCCGGGACCTCCCACCCACTTCCGCTCGGCGGCCTGTTACGCCGCACTCCACGCAGCTCCCAGCGACACTCCTGACGGACCTGCTTCCACGGACATCCCAGCCAGTTAGGTAAGACAATTACTGTCCCTAGCAAGGCGCCTGCTGACAGCCCGACTGTGATATTTTTTCACTATACAATAGCTGACTCATACAACCAGCTATCTGACCGCACTATCTTTGACTACATCACCCTCTGTTTACCATTATCTAACGCAACCACTAGTCAGGTTGCAGGTTAACCCTTGAGCTTCCACATCCTCAACAGGCACCTGAATTCTCAACAGCTGAACTCAGTGCTCACTGACAGGTAAAATAATTTTAATATATTTTTTTTTTTTATTACACAATACTATTACCATTTTTATACTGTCCCTTATTTCCATATGGTTATTTATGTGATTCCATTCATACTCTTTCAATATCTTATACCATTTTTACCAGGTGAAACTTCAATCTCTATCCTATGTAGTTGCTGAAACCAGCACACATATTATATCCTAAAGCAGCATTCATATCATCAGGTATTTTTCTATCACCACCATTAACACTTGTATTCCTGTGGTTTATCTATTAGTACTAATTTCAATATACTAATTTTTTTAGGACATTTACCTAAATATCGCCAATCTATCAGGCCTCCAAAAGCAAATACACAGGCACTCAAAAGGCCAGCACTGGTAGGTTTTCCCCCCTCCCCCACCCCGTTATAGGAAGCCTCAACACTGTGGAGCAGACTTTCAACACAGACTAATCTACTTATTTTGGTTTACAGGTTCCTACATAAAGGGGAAACACCAAAAGTTGTTCTCTCCTCCTCTTGTCATTTTCACAAATTCTACATTTTTATCCTCATTGTGTTCATAACTACCAGGTAATTAGTATTCAACCCCGATCCCCTTTATTCCTATTATCAGTTTACCAGCATTCATTCCTGTCATTTTTTATTCCTATCAGGTCCCAAGCCTCCCCTTCTGTCCCTAAGTTCCTCACCAGGACCCTCTCCACAATACCTCCACGCAGAGGTTTTTTGTTTTTTTTTTATCCTTAATTTTAAAACTTGTGTTTTATCTTAAATTATTATACACTAAATCAGCTTACAGTTTACCAATTCCCTGCTGTTTCTCCATATTTTTATACCTAAATTTAGGTCCACCCATTCACCCCCTTTTCCCACTCATCCAGTCAGCGTGGTAGTTTTTCACTTATTTCTTCTTTTAGACAGGTTTACGCGGACCCTGCCAACTGCCTGCAGCTTCCATTCCATTCCTCCCCCCCCCTTTTTATAGATCTAACTGATATTTTCAGTCCTGTGTCCCCCCCCTCCCACCCCCCTGGCATCACCTCAATACCCCCAGAGTTAAGTATAGCCCCTTTCCCATTCCTTGTGGGAGCGCTAGTGTCCATCTTTATAATTCAGAATCTGCCTAAAAAAAATGTCATTTGCAGATAATTTAGAGTTGAATTTATATACAGCTGTCAGCAATGTTTTTCATGCATTTTCATTGGTGTTATTTGGAGATAAGTTGATCTTTTTAAATTCAAATTCACTGACTCTGGAAAGCTTCTAAATGCTTAGAAAAGACATGTGGGGTAGAGGAGAAGGAACCTTGCTGACCATAAGAGTTTAAACTCTACAGGAGATAGAGGACCCCGCTGATCCTAAGAGCTTACACTGTTATGATCCGGTAACCATGGAAGATTACAAAAAACTCCCATTGGTGAAAAAACACCAAGAAACAAGAGCAGTTGGAATCTGGGCTGACCGCAATCCCCTAACTATCAGACCACACTAGGAGTAGCCGTGGAACGTTCCGAAAAACCTAGACGCCTCGTCACAGCCTAAGAGACTAGCTACAACTTACAGAAAGAAATGAGGAAATCTACCTTGCCCCAGAGAAGTCACCAAAGGAGTAGATAGCCTCCGACATATAAAGATCATGGTAATGTAGGAAAACACAATACTCAGATAGGAAAAATAGATTTAGCAAAGGTGAGGCCCAACTAACTTGATACAAAGGAAAGGAAAGGAAACTGATTGTGGTCAGTGCAAAATCCCTGTAAAAAAATACCAATCTACTGATAGTTAAAATGGACCTGGAGGTCGAACAACCTCACCCTCACTATATCAGGTACTTCTGTAAATAATAGGAGAACAAAATACCAAAAAGAACACAAAAGTGCAAATAATCAAGTTAGACAGGGAGAAACTCCCTTATCCTACAGGAGAGCTAGCAAAGGGGGATCTCCCATGCTCACACACAAAAGAAACCAAACTCCATCTGCAAGAAAACAGATACAAAACAAGGCAAAGAAAAACAACAACCTAAGGTGTAAAGCAGGAGGTACGGAAAAAACTGACAACTTATCTGTAGACGTCTTGCTCAGAGAAACAGGGAAGGACAGAACTCCAAGCCAGGAACAGAGACTAAGGAAAATACAATTATAACCAGCACCAGCAAGGCAAAAAGTGATCTCCTATATAGACCAGACTTGTCTGCAATAGGACTTCCCTAATTCCCAATTAACACCAACACCTGTCTGAGTCACAGGCTCAGACTCAGCTACACTATCATTCCTGGCCACCAGAGCGACCTCCAAAACAGCACCCACTCAGACGACATTCACAACATTACACTCTATAAATGAGAGAGAGTGAGAGAGGACCTTGCTGACTATAGGAGCTTGCATTCTATTAGAGAAAGAGGACTCTTTTGACTATAAAAGTTTACACTCTATAGGAGATAGATGACCTGTTTAACATAAAAGCCTACACTCTACAGGAGAGAGAGCAAAAAAAGGTGCTTGCTGACCAAAAGAGCTTACATTCTTCAGAAGAGAGAGGACCCCACTGACCATAAGAGCTTACACTCTACAGGAGAAAGAGTGCCTCACAAACGACAAGAGCTTTTACCCTGATGACAATAAGAGTTTATACAGTACAGGACATAGAGGACCTCATTGAGCATAACAGCTTACACTCTACAGGAGAACCTCACTAATCCCAAGGGCTTAAACTCTGCAGAAGAGAGAAAGAGGATCTCGCTGACTATAAGAGCTTACAACTAGATGAAAAATAGGACCTCACTGATCTTACAAAAGCTTACTCTCTAAAGGAGAGAAAGAGAGGACCTTGCTAACCAGAGGAGCTTCAAATTTTCCAGGAACAAAACGTGAACAGGTGAATTTGAATTTTGTATAATTTGTTCATAAGGATTAAAATTTGGTGAAAAATGTTATGGTGTTTTGAAAAGTCTAAAATGACATCTGAATAATGAAAATCATGCTAAGACTCTTGTGAAAACCTATAAAATGTTATAAAAACAAAAAATCTGGGGGGAAAAAGGCACAAAAGAAATAATGTAATTGTCACATTCATAAAAATGGCCAAAAACTATACTCCAAAAAAAGGTGAAAAATACTGAATTAGAAACTTATTATGCAGTCAATTAGGAAGATCAAAATGATTCTAAGCAAATAAAATTCATTAAGAATTTCTGAAAATTAATGGATTCTAGGAAAACTGATTTTTTTGGGGCAATTTAAATCCTATGAATTCAGTCAAATGGCGGTTGGTTGGCAACCATTTATCTGGATTCATATTCACTGGGAAGGGATTGAGAAACAATAACAATGCACTCTTTGACTTTTGCCTCTTCATGTTGCTGAAGCTCCCAGTTTATCCTTAGTTCTCCCGAAATGTTCCAGCTCTGGTCTTCTGTTCACTGTTTCACAGCATTTCTGACATGAACAAAGCCTTGATGCACATTATGCAGTCATGGCTTTCTTTGTCTCATGCGGTCTCCTCGCCCTAATATTTAAGGAGCAAGCAAAGGACGGACAGGGAGTTACGGCGGCAAGGACAGGTGAGAAGCAATGTGATGCTACCACCAAAGGGAGCAAGTACTCAGGCAGGATGTAGTGCTTCTAAGTGTAGTTAGGCGCAAGCCCACTAGAGGTAATCAGCAATTGTGGAAGGATGCAATAGAATGGTCAATCAAGCTGAAAATCAGTGCTCGGAAATCACGTAGGTTCAGAAGGGTAAGCGGAGTTAGAGTCAAGTGAGAGCCGAGGGTCGTAAAGCCAGGAGGTATCATCAGGAGCCGGAGGGGAGCAGATCCGTAGTCAGATCGCAAGTCGGGGTCAGAAACCGAGGAGACAAGTAAGTATAGAGGAGGGAGTGGAGACAGGATAACAAAGCAGAGAGCGGGTTAAGGAGACAGGGAGATCAGACAAGACAGCAAGGACGGAGGTCAGAGAAAGGAGTACTAGGTAGCAGGCAGGATCAGAACAGGCTTACAGGAACCAGAAGCGCACACTGCAGAGCAGGAACTATCACTGGCAGAGTACTGAGGAAAACAGTTCCAAGAAAAGGCAGCGTGACCCCTGGAACAAGGCACCACCTAATAGGCTCATCCCATCGGACCTAACTACGGAGAATGCCGGAAGCACTATAAAAACAACATACAATGGGTCTTCAGAAGCAAAGTCATACGTGAATCATGACATGCAAGATGGACAGGATATTTTATTGCTTGTTAACCCATAACTGGCCCATTCATTTACTCTGCTTTGGGGTCAAGCAATTAAGGCAATACTTAATTACCATCAAATAAACTTTTCGACGAAAAACTGCATGGCATGCATTCTCAGCTGAATGGTCAGTTTTCAATGGGTAGAAAGTGTAGTAGTTAAGACTGTAAAACTAGGTTATCACCTATTGTGGACATGCTATTAGAAAGGAATTGGCTGGGTAGCAACCTCCTTTCCTATGTTGTATATTGTTCTGTTTAGATCTGCACCATGGATTAAAAAAGACTTCAATGTTAAACCAGATTTGCTGCATGACAAAGCCAAATGGCATCCATAGCACTCCAAAGACTTATAGTAGCAGTGTATCAAGCTCCAAGCAAAGCGGACAGGGGGGTGCCAATGGACCACCTGATGCCGCGGTCCTAGGTGTCATCACAGTCAAGCTGACTAGAGATTAGTGAACCTGAGTCTCGAGGTTTGAGGTTCAGGTTCATAAACCGAGCTCCAAAAAAACAAAGTTTGGGTTCAAGGTTTGAGCGAGTGACGAGTACGAACCACCCAAGTGAGCAGCACTCTGCTTGGGTAGGAGTGATGCACAGCCCTGTGCGACTCACGTGCAGTGTTTGATCGACTCACATTTGGGGTAAAATCAGCATGATCATATGTAGTGTGCACACTCACACACAAAAAAAAAATGGCCCATAAGCAAAACACTTCTGGGCATAGTGGGTGGGGTTTATACATTTTTTTGCACACTACATCTGATCATGCACATTTTACCCCAAATGTGAGCCAATTAAACACTGCACACGGCTTGTACAGGGCTGAGCATTAGTCATACCCAAGCACAGCGCTGCTCGCTTGAGTGGTTCATACTCATTACTCGCTTGAACCTCAAACCCGAACCTTGTTTCTTTGGACCTCGGTTTCCAAACTTGAACCTCAAGCCTCAGGTTTGCTCATCTCTAAAGCTGACAGCTGGCTAAGGGAATGTGTAGCACGCCAGCTTCCAGTGTTTACAGTTTAGCAAACCTCAGGATCAAGGCTAGAGGTTTGAGCTCGGAAAATGACGTAAAAAATCACCGTGGTGAGTATCCCACTGTGCTGGTGTCTGATGCCCTGCATTGTGTGTGTTGCGGGAAGTGTGTGATCAGCTGAAATTTGACTTACATTCTGTGTTCCAAGATGAAATTTTCACGGAGAAATGTAAACAAAACACCGCCCACCGACCTTCGGAAGTGTTTTGCTTTCAGCCCTTAACAAAACACTTCCGGAGGTCGGTGGGCGGTGCTTTTTATAACTTCTTGGTGAACATTTCATCTCAGAACGCAGAATGTAAGTTAAATTTGAGCTGATTTCACACATTTCCCGCAACAAGCAGGACATCACTCAGACACCAGTACAGCGCGATACTCACCACGGTGATTTTCACATTATTTTCCGAGCCCGAACCCCGAGCCTCGAGACTGAGGTTCACTCATCTCTACCAGTGATCAATTTATTCTATAAAATGAAGGTAGTCTCACATTTGATGCTGTAGTGGAGGGTGAAAAATGGAGCCTGAAAATCAAAAGCTCAAAACATTGTTATCATTTTGCTCATCAGTATATGTACTGTCCTCATTTATCGGATTTCGTTCCAGGAACACTTATGTTTTAGATTAACCTTAACGTTATTGGAAAATTGGGCTTTCAGGTGACGTTAACAAAAATTGTGCTCTTCTGAAAATGTTTATGCCTTACTTTTTTTAAAAAAAATTCTAATCTAATGTTTTAAAAGTAGCACACGCTGACCAGATGAGGTCAACATGGTCAATTGCTTGTTTAAGGCTTAATTGTGTTAGTAACTAAAAGAACACAAAGTGCCCAGAACAGAGAAAACAAAAATAACATGAATATGCACTCATGCCATGTTATAAAGCAAATCTCGAATAATATAAACTTTCTTATCATAGTGAAGGCCCAAACTCTTGTCCTCATCTTCCCCAGACTAATGGCTCCACTTTGGCCATTAATTCCTATTTACCCTAGCAATATCTTAACAATATTCTATTTGTATCTAATATAAGCGTATTAGCCGTAATACATCTAACGCTTAAGTGGATAGTCAATTCATCATCTCCTCTGCAATAAGATTTATGTCAGTTTCCACAAGATATGTCCATTAGATATATTTTTGTTATGTAAACATTAATAATAATACTTTAAAAAATAAGTTTTCTAATGGATTTCAGTCTGTAAAACATGCTGTTTTTCCCCACTATAAATTGACTTTAATAGGTAGGAATAAATTGAAGGAAATAAAACATTACAAACAGTTCAAATAGGGACAAAGATACATGAAAATAGTTTTCTACATTATAGACTTGTTATATTATATTATTCCAGCAGCGGAACAACATAAGACAAATTCCTGATTATACAATCCAAAGAAACATTATTGGGAGATATGGACCTGATACAAGAAGAACCCCTTCCAGGACAAATTCACAGTGGCAAACATGTAACAAACAGTAGCTCCCTCTGTGATGGACTCTGATAAATCTCTACCAAAATCTGCTCCAATGATGTCTCCCTCGATCATCAGGCACTGTCATTTTTATCCTGTGGGTGGTGATAGACGATATCCTAAGGCCAAAAACACTTGGCAGCACCGTGTTATCCATCCAGATATGCTGGTGTGGCTTAGATCTGTGAGACCATGCAACAAGACTGTGCTTTTCAGCAGCTCAACAGCTATAAAAACCTTTTTACTGTGGTCGATGGGGCAGTACCACACCTTATTTAAACTCCCAGCATACTGGTGAGGGCTTACAGTTAGGCCAGAGTCACACTTGCGAAACACTCGCGCGAGTCTTGCATTGAATCACCCGGTACGACCACGCGCTCTGCTGATAGGAGCAGGTAAGCTGCATGTGTTTCTATGCAGCTGAGATGCTCGTGTCTGGAGGGTGGTAGGCCGTGTCGGGTTATGCAATGCAAGACTCGCGTAAGTCTCTCACAAGTGTGCCTCCGGCCTTAATGTTTGGTCTTCTTCCACCTTTGTTACTATTTGCTTGCTCTATTCCTTATTCTGACTCAGCTGACTGACCCTGACCACCTCTACTCTATAATCCACTATTATTAGGGCTCCCAACTTCTGACTGCTCTTGAGTGACATCATGGTATAGGACTCTTTCTTTTTTACATTAGTTTTCTTCACTGATTCTGTCTCCACATCAGTCCATGCAGTTACTGATCTGGCTTTGTCTGACTATCTTTGCCACAAGTTTGTTTCTCAAGCCAGCAGCTACTCCACTTACACAACCAAGGGGGTCCTGTTGCTTGTAAAAATCCCTATGTAGGGTTTAAAAGGTCAAGGCCAAGATTTTCTGGGATCTGTTAGGCCCCTTTTCACATGCACTTGTGAAGAAGCAAGGACTAGGGGAAACTATATGCAACTGGGTAAGGAATTGGCTAAAAGATAGGAAACAAAGAGTAGTCATAAATGGTACATTCTCTAAATGGGCTATAGTCAGCAGTGGGGACCGCAGGGATCTGTGCTAGGACCAATTCTTTTTAATCTCTTTAGTAATGACCCTGTGGATGGAATTGATAGTAAAGTGTCAGTCTTTGCTGATGACACCAAACTACTGTATGTAAGATATTAAAAACTGACCTTGATATTATAATATTACACAAAGATCTGGATAAGATGTCAAAATGGGCAAAAACTTGGCAAATGAGATTTAATGTTGATAAATGTAAAGTAATGCACCTAGGACGGAGTAATCCTATAGCTGCATATACATTAAATGGAAGTAAACTCGGGACTACAGAACAGGAGAAGGACTTGGGTATTCTCATTACAAATAAGCTGAGCAGCAGCTCTCAATGTCAAGCAGCAGCTGCTAAAGCAAACAAGATTTTAGGGTGTATAAAAAGAGAGATCAGATCCCGTGATCCCAACGTATTGTTACCCCTCTATAAATCACTTGTAAGGTATATGGGAATCCAGTTTTGGGCTCCACATTTTAAAAAGGGCATTTAGAAGTTAGAGTCAGTTCAAAGGCAGCAACTAGATTGTTGTAAAGAATGGAAGGCCGCCCGTATGATGAGAGATTGGAAAAGTTGGATTTGATTAGTTTAGAAAAAAGACGTCTTAGAGGAGATCTCATTTATATGTATAAATACATGTGTGGTCAATACAAAGGACTGGCTCATGACTTATTCCTTCCAAAGACAATACTAAGGACCAGGGGGCACTCACTGCGAGTGGAAGAAAAGTGATTACGACAGCTAAATAGGAAAGGGTTCTTTACAGTTAGAGCAGTCAGACTGTGGAATGCCGACCACAAGAGGTAGTAATGGCAGATACTATAACAGCTTTTAAAAAAGGGCTGGATGATTTCCTCACTACACAAAACATTGTCGGTTATGAATCACTTAATGACAAAATGTATCATTGGCAGAGAAAGGTTAAACTAGATAGAGCGAAGGCTTTTTTTAACCTATGTAACTTTGTCACTTAAATACTGCAACAATTTATAACGTATGACAAATATTCAGACATTCAGATATCAAAGAAAGGACACCATATTCTTTAGGTAATAACCTACCCTGGCACTTTGTCCAGCAATCAACTGGTCATCTTCCGTCTGTACACTTGTTCGACTTCTGACATCATAATCTTCCTGTTCAAAGTCAGAGTCATCTTCTAGTTCTTCAGGAGTCTTTAAAAAAAATTGATATAAATACTAAGGTTTATGATTATTTATAGAGTTATCACGAAGTATAAGTTAAGCAATGTGATAAAACCCAAAAAAGTTAACTGACAAAAGAACAGCGGGGTACAATAGATCAAGCTTTAGGCTAGCAAAAACAAAGTACTCTCTAGCTATGTAAGTAATTGACGCTCTGAGCTTCTCAACCATCTGGCTCGCACTATAGGGAACCACAAGAACTAACACAGAGTTTAAATATTGTAAAAGGAGACCTCTAGTCTTAAGATAAAACTCAACTTTAAAAATTCTCATCCAGATGGGGTGGTCTTCATACATACATATTGTTACGAACCGGCGCCACCATAGCCGCAAGCAGCCTGCTGCGGTTCCTGTTGCGCCCAGGCGCCGGCTGCCATTCTTGGCCGTGCCTCGGGTCATCCAGTTGGCTGTTCCTTCCACCACGTCTAAGTGTGGAGAGGCGGCTAGTGCGCATGCATGCGCCGATTTACCCCAGCCAGAGTTTAAGCCCGGTGTTTTGCCTAGTGAGCATGCTCAGCCTGTTTGTGTTATGTCTGAGACTAAGTCCTCAGTTAAGGCTACTGAGCATGCTCCCACAATTAACCCTAACAGCCTCTTTGCACAGGTACTTGGACTTCGTGCTGTGTCTAAGATCTGGGATGTGCCTACTGAGCATGCTCAAACTGATAGTCTGCTTTCTAAGCCTGTGGCTCAGGCTACTGAGCATGCTCAGGCACTTAGTGCATCAGAGGCTAGGTCCGGTAAGGACCTCACTGAGCATGTCCGTGAGGTGGCAGGCCCTGATAGGGAAGAGGGTGTCAGGTGTCCTGATGACGTGGCAACTCCGGACTGGCTCGCAGAGGCCCGCCCCTATGATCTGGCACCTCAGTATTGGTCGTCAGACGATGACTGGTGAAGTGTTTGGGGCGTGGCTGCCATGAGGTCATCAATGACGTGGCGGTTCTGGATAGGTCGCATGTGACGTCACTGATGACATGGCACTCTGCTATTGGACCTTGGTGGTTCCACCCTGGGTTTGGGGCGGACCCAGGTTATAAAAGGGGCTGGAGACAACATGGAGGTGCGCAGTCTTCACTTTTGCTCAGTCAGAGCACACCTCCATGTTAGAGCCTCATTGCGGCATAAGCCTATGTTGGGAAGCGGTAGGTAGGGTTAGGCGAACGGTGCCTGTCACGCCAAGATTCGTGGCTCGGCACATCAGGGTCAGGCGCCGTGCTTCCCTCCTGCCGTTCCAGTCTTGCTATAGCAGCCCAGTGGTGTTAACTGGGCTGCGGCTGCTGTGCTTCCTGTCCGATTGTGCTCCCTACGCACATGGACAACGCACCTGCTGTGCCACCTGTCCGATTGTGCCCCCTACGCACACGGACAACGCACTTGCTGCGCCACCTGTCCGATTGTGCCCCCTACGCACACGGACAACGCAACTGCTGCGCCACCTGTCCGGTTGTGCCCCCTACGCGCATGGACAGCGTACCCCAGGACCCCTGTGGAGTTAACAGGGTGTTCCTTATCCTCCTCAGCTTCCCGGTCAACGCTACTGGTGTACCCATCTGGCCTGACGTGTCCTACACACACGTGGCCAGTCGAGAGGTGGCCAGAAACGCTAATCGGAGGACCGCTCGGCCTGACGTGCCCTACACACGTGGCCGACAGTGCGCTTTCGTGACGGTCTTCCGGTCAACGCTACCTGGTTACCACCCGGCCTGACGTGTTTCCTGCACACGTGGTTGGTGTAGCGCTAGGTGCACCAAAACGCTAATCGGGTTGTCGTCCGGTCTGACGTGTCCCAACACACGTGACCGGTTCCCAGAGTTCCTGGGTTATCTCAGAGCCATCCAGCTTTATAGTCTCCGCCTAACCCTCAGGTGCCAGCAGCTCCTTTGTCATCTGGAGCACGGTGGGCCCCGACTGGCGATTAGGATATATACCCCCTGGTCCTAATCTGCCGGTTCCCCCGTAACAGTAAGACTGCGCCAGGGTCTGGCTGGCATGGCGGAGATGGAGCAGCTACGTCAGTTCATGCTGCAGCTTGATGCCAGAGTGAGGTCTCTGGAGAAGTCTGCTCTTGCTGCTGATATGGATGATGTGGTGGCTCAAGCGGCTGCAATGGTGTCAGTCACCAAGCCTACTCCAACCCTCCCTCACCTCTCGCTGCCCAACAAGTTTACGGGGAACAGCAAGGCATGTAGGGCATTCGTGAACCAGTGCTCAGTCCATCTAGAGCTGTTGGCTGCACGGTTTCCTACAGAGAGGTCGAAGGTGGGGTTTATCATCTCCTTGCTCTCTGATAGAGCACTGGAGTGGGCTACACCATTGTGGGAGAGGAATGACCCCGTAGTACAGGACTCTAAGGAGATTTTGGAGTCCTTGCGACAAGTGTTCCTGGGGCCTCAGGTCACTCATGACTCGGCCCTACAGCTACTGACTTTGGAGCAGGGGCGTACCTCCTCAAGTCAATATTCTGTGAGTTTCAGGACACTTGCTGCAGAACTGGGGTGGTCAGAGAGGACTCTCATTCCACTGTTCTGGAGGGGATTAGCCTCGCACGTGAAGGACGCATTAGCGTCGCGTGAGGTACCAACTACCCTTGAGGGCCTCATGACTCTGGCTACCTGCATTGACCTGCGGACCTCCGAACGTCAGCTGGAGCGCAGGTCAGAGGGTCGTTCAGCCACTGTAGTGGTCTCTCCTACTGCACCTCCCTTAGAGGACATCTCTGTCCCTATGGACATCTCTAGGGTTGGTGTTGCTAGGTCTTCGAGTCGCAAGGGCATTTCCTGTTTCGCTTGTGGGCAGTATGGTCATTATGCCAACCGTTGCCCAAAGCGTCAGGATAAGCGACCACGATTGATGACCATAGCTGGAGGTAGACTGGACTCTGCGTCATCCATTAGGGTGACGTTTCCCGCGTCCATTTCCATTAAGGGGTCAACATGGTCCACAAGGGCAAGTGTGGACACAGGTGCTGGGGATAGTTTCATCTCCTCCTCTTTTGCCTGGCGGCATGCCATCCCACTGGTGCAAATGCCAAGGCCAGTGAGAGTCCGTGTATTGGATGGGTCCTTGTTGCCCAAGATAATTTACCAGCGGACAGTGCCCATTACCCTTGCCATGTCATCTGGGCATAGGGAGACCATTTCATTTCTGGTTCTCCCTAAGGGTGCAGATGATATTCTGCTGGGTATTCCTTGGTTGAAGCAACATTCCCCACATATCGACTGGTCGTCTGGGGTGATTACGCGGTGGAGCGAGTCTTGTAGCTCCCACTGCATGTCTCCATCTTCCGCCCGTCGCTCAATGGTATCTGTGGCGACTATAGACCATTCGAGTTGGAGGGCCGCTAGAGGGGGGGGTACTGTTACGAACCGGCGCCGCCATAGCCGCAAGCAGCCTGCTGCGGTTCCTGTTGCGCCCAGGCGCCGGCTGCCATTCTTGGCCGTGCCTCGGGTCGTCCAGTTGGCTGTTCCTTCCACCATGTCTAAGTGTGGAGAGGCGGCTAGTGCGCATGCGTGCGCCGATTTACCCCAGCCAGAGTTTAAGCCCGGTGTTTTGCCTAGTGAGCATGCTCAGCCTGTTTGTGTTATGTCTGAGACTAAGTCCTCAGTTAAGGCTACTGAGCATGCTCCCACAATTAACCCTAACAGCCTCTTTGCACAGGTACTTGGACTTCGTGCTGTGTCTAAGATCTGGGATGTGCCTACTGAGCATGCTCAAACTGATAGTCTGCTTTCTAAACCTGTGGCTCAGGCTACTGAGCATGCTCAGGCACTTAGTGCATCAGAGGCTAGGTCCGGTAAGGACCTCACTGAGCATGTCCGTGAGGTGGCAGGCCCTGATAGGGAAGAGGGTGTCAGGTGTCCTGATGACGTGGCAACTCCGGACTGGCTCGCAGAGGCCCGCCCCTATGATCTGGCACCTCAGTATTGGTCGTCAGACGATGACTGGTGAAGTGTTTGGGGCGTGGCTGCCATGAGGTCATCAATGACGTGGCGGTTCTGGATAGGTCGCATGTGACGTCACTGATGACATGGCACTCTGCTATTGGACCTTGGTGGTTCCACCCTGGGTTTGGGGCGGACCCAGGTTATAAAAGGGCTGGAGACAACATGGAGGTGCGCAGTCTTCACTTTTGCTCAGTCAGAGCACACCTCCATGTTAGAGCCTCATTGCGGCATAAGCCTATGTTGGGAAGCGGTAGGTAGGGTTAGGCGAACGGTGCCTGTCACGCCAAGATTCGTGGCTCGGCACATCAGGGTCAGGCGCCGTGCTTCCCTCCTGCCGTTCCAGTCTTGCTATAGCAGCCCAGTGGTGTTAACTGGGCTGCGGCTGCTGTGCTTCCTGTCCGATTGTGCTCCCTACGCACACGGACAACGCACCTGCTGCGCCACCTGTCCGATTGTGCCCCCTACGCACACGGACAATGCAACTGCTGCGCCACCTGTCCGGTTGTGCCCACTACGCGCACGGACAGCGTACCCCAGGACCCCTGTGGAGTTAACAGGGTGTTCCTTATCCTCCTCGGCTTCCCGGTCAACGCTACTGGTGTACCCATCTGGCCTGACGTGTCCTACACACACGTGGCCAGTCGAGAGGTGGCCAGAAACGCTAATCGGAGGACCGCTCGGCCTGACGTGCCCTACACACGTGGCCGACAGGGCGCTTTCGTGGCGGTCTTCCGGTCAACGCTACCTGGTTACCACCCGGCCTGACGTGTTTCCTGCACACGTGGTTGGTGTAGCGCTAGGTGCACCAAAACGCTAATCGGGTTGTCGTCCGGTCTGACGTGTCCCAACACACGTGACCGGTTCCCAGAGTTCCTGGGTTATCTCAGAGCCATCCAGCTTTATAGTCTCCGCCTAACCCTCAGGTGCCAGCAGCTCCTTTGTCATCTGGAGCACGGTGGGCCCCGACTGGCGATTAGGATATATACCCCCTGGTCCTAATCTGCCGGTTCCCTCGTAACACATATGACTAGAAAAGTTTGGTCAGTAGTCTTCTCATAGTGATTTCCTTTTTTAGAAACTTGACTCTATATATTTGTAAGTAGGTGGACTCAATCATCAGACTAAGATTTTTAAGGTAGAAAATATTATAAAATTTGATGATGATATTTCTCAACTCGACAGAGAGTCAATAGCCCTTGATCTTGGGTTCTACCTGCTTGTAACGATCAGATAAGATATTCCGACTTACCCTTATCATGAGTACAGCTTTCCTAATGTCCCTCACACCATCGTAAACTAATCGAGATGCATCAATAAACTCATTCTCTTCAAAAGATTGCGGGATATTTGTGCTCAATGCTTCAATGGCAACTTCCACTTGTTCGGCAAAACGAGGCATAACTTAAAAAAAAGAAGACAATAGAAAAGTCTTAGGATACATTGAGTTTAATACATTTCTTTTTTTTACTTGACTAGTCACTTTTATGGCCCAAAGAATTTGAAATGTAAAATCCGTGCTATCAGTTGGTCTAATGAAACATTTTGAATATTTAAAAATAAAAATAGGTTGAAGTAACACCTGATAAATATCATAGAAAACTTCAACAGTTCAGCGGGACTCAAGAAAGATAGATTAACCCTACATTTTTCTGATATGAAACATTGTTTGTAGGACACCTTTTATTCGACATCAAAGAAAATTTTCAGTAAAAAAGATGTCCAGGGATATTCTTAACCCAAAGAAAACTCTCAAACAAAGTGTCACGTCCTCACCAGAGTCCACTCCTGCGACTTCTGCCTCTGTCACTAGGCGCTGTCATATTCCCACTGTGGGCAGTGCTGGTGATGGAGGAGGAATCAGTACCAGTAGCTCTAGTGGGCACAGGCTCCGCTCATCCACTAAGCTGAGTTTCCCTGGAACCTGCAGTACCACTGACTGACTGTAGGTGGTGTGTGTCTTTCAGCAGAAGTTACCACCATTAAGCTATGGCTAATGGGAAGAAACCACACCCTTCTAATTCCCCCTCCTGTCACCTTTCTCCACTGTTATCAAAGGCCTCATGACGCGATCATGAGGAGCCAATTTCTTCCATTTTAGTGTCGGGTCTTGCTGTTGCTTTCATGACTTCATGACGTAGTTTCTGTTACCGCTGACAGCGCTGTCTGTAATAAGAATGCTGCTGGAGAGGGGGAAACAAAGGCGCAATAGGGTCTTACCCGGTAATAAGAATGCAACATTTCTGCTGACCAGAGCAGTGCAGCTTTGATCAGGAGAAATGAACAACCAATCAGACTGCTGATCTTTATAGCCCCCTAAGGGGACTAGTAAAATTAAAAAAAAAGTTCTAAAAAATAAAAAAAAAAAACAGCTCAAATCACCCCCATTCAGCTCATTGAAAATTAAAGGGCTAAAAATTAAAAATATACACATATTTGGTATCACCGTGTTCATAACTGCCTATCAAAATATACAAATAAATTAACCTGATTGGTAAACAACGTATTTGGTATCCCTGAATATAGAATGTAGAATGTAAGCCCGCAAGGGCAGGGTCCGCTTCTTTCTGTACTAGTCTGTCTATTGGAACTTGTATATGTATTCTGTATGTAACCCCTTCTCATGTACTGCACCATGGAATCAATGGTGCTCTATAACTAAATATCAATATTAATAATAATATGATGCAATATGCTAATTACCCTCGGCTCCCACTGTGCTGCCAGCATGAGTCAATTGTCACTCAACTGTGACCCGATCATGCAGGTGCAGAGAAGAGGGCGAGAGCTGTGGAGGAGAGGGAGGGATTAAACTACCCATTTCCTCCATTGTCAGCTGATGCGATTATCGCACTGCACTCTGGTGTCATCAGAGTGCAGTCTGATGTTTCATTCACACCCAAATTGTATCCATAAAAATGTCAGCTCAGGGAACAAAAAATAAGTCCTCACACAGACACAAATCACAAAAACTAAGCTCTCACACAGACTCAGATCACAAAGAATAAGCAACTCACACAGACCCAGATAACAAAAAATAAGCTCTCACACAGACTCAAATAACAAAGAATAAGCTCTCATACAGACTCAAATTACAAAAAAATAAGCTCTCATACAGACGCAGATCACAAAGAATAAGCTCTCACACAGACCCAGATCACAAAAAAAGCCCTCACACAGACTCAGATCACAAAGAATAAGCTCTCACACAGACCCAGATCACAAAAAATAAGCTCTCACATAGACCCAGATCACAAAGAATAACCCCTCACACAGACCCAGATCACAAAATAGCCCTCACACAGACCCAGATCACAAAGAATAAGCTCTCACACACACCCAGATGACAAAAAATAAGCTCTCACATAGACCCAGATGACAAAAAATGAGTTCTCACACAGACCCAGATCACAAAGACTAAGCTCTCACACAGACCCAGATAAAAAGAATAACCCCTCACACAGACCCAGATAACAAAAAATAAGCTCTCATACAGACTCAAATCACAAAAAATAAGCTCTCACATACACCCAGATCACAAATAATGAGTTCTCACACAGACCCAGATCACAAAGACTAAGGTCTCACACAGACCCAGATCACAAAGAATAAGCTCTCACACACACCCAGATCACAAAAAAAAACCCTCACACAGACCCAGATCACAAAGAATAAGCTCTCACATAGACCCAGATCACAAAGAATAAGCTCTCACACAGACCCACATCACAAAAAAAAACCCTCACATAGACCCAGATCACAAAAAATGAGTTCTCACACAGACCCAGATCACAAAGACTAAGCTCTCACACAGACCCAGATAAAAAGAATAACCCCTCACACAGACTCAAATCACAAAAAATAAGCTCTCACATACACCCAGATCACAAATAATGAGTTCTCACACAGACCCAGATCACAAAGACTAAGGTCTCACACAGACCCAGATCACAAAGACTAAGGTCTCACACAGACCCAGATCACAAAAAATAAGCTCTCACACAGAGCCAGATCACAAATAATAAGCTCTCACACAGACCCAGATCACAAATAATAAGCTCTCATACAGACTCAGATCACAAAAAATGAAAATATTTCAGGCCTCGGAAAGTGGCAACAAAAGCAATTTTTTTTTTTCTTACAAATTTTTTTCATCACTTAAATAAAAAAAAAACTTTAGATGTTTGATATCTGCGTACTCGTACTGACCTGAAGAATCATTCTGTAGGGTCACTTATCCCATGTAATGAACATAGTAATTGGACAAACTCAAAAAACATTTTTGAAATTGAACATTTTTTTACAATTACACCACACTTGGATTTTTTTTCCCAGTTTTCCAGTACACTAAATTATATCATTCAAAAGTACAACTCGCCCTGCAGAAAACAAGCCCTCATGTGGCTATATTGATAGAAAAATAGATTTTATGACTCGGGGAAAAAAGGGGAGGAAAAAACAAAAACGGAAAAATGGAAAATCGAACGGAATGTTGTATTTTATCCATTAATTCTATAATCTAGCAGTCCATGGGCAGATGAGAGGCAAATAGCTATTAGCATGGTGGAAAAAATATTAAATCCATGATAGACACTATTAATAGCAAAATATTAATGATCTTTATTCCTTAAAGGACAGAGCGAGAAGAAAAGGGCAAAGAGTCTTCAGGACAACCCCTTTATTAATTAGTTATTCTCTCGGTTAGCAGATAATAGCTGTAATGATGGACATAGTATACATCTTCTAAGGTCCAATAAAAGAGGTCTGTGAATCACGAGGAAGCTTCGTCTATTGTTATTTTTTTCCTTTAAATTACGGTATTTAAAGGTTCTGCCATGTCCTTTCCGCTGAAAAAGGAGGTCACCGATGTACAGTAAGGTGGTGTGTTGATAAGAGTTCTATTTAACCCTTTAAATGCTCAAAAACAAAATATAGAAATCTATTTTTTTTTTTTTTTTACACCCAATGTACATTTTTCTTAACGAAAGCACCTTTCTTGGATACAAACAGACCAATCAAGCGTAATTCTGCTCTTGAAGTTTGTGTCCCTTCTAACCTGTGTCATTAGGTTCAAACGCAGACTTCACGACTGAAAGAAAATCAAAACCCATTCTTCTGAACTCAGTGCCATTCCAAAGAATAGCTACCGGTCAAAAAAAAAAATCAAAGCGGCCCTTTCTATTGTCAGAATACCTTTTTTCAAAATATTTTATCTTAGAGATTGATCCCAAAGGATCAGTACAGAATGGATTGCATGAAGTTTCACATAGACTTAAAAGTCCACTAGAATATGATTTTAATTGAACCCCCTTCACCCCCAGGTGATTTCTCATTTTTCCGTGGTTTTTTTTTTTGCTCCCCTTCTTCCGTGAGCCGTAACTTTTTTATCTTTACATCAATCTTGCCATATGAGGGTTTGCTTTGTGTGGCACAAGTTGTACTTTTAAAGTAAAACCATGAGTTTTACCATATAGTGTACTGGAAAACAGAGACAAAATTCCAAGTGCGGAAAAATTGCACAAAAAATTGTGATTTCAGGAGTGTTTTGGGGATATTTTATTCATTGTGTTCACTATATGGGGTCAAGATTGGGAATTTAGGGGAAACCGCAAATTGGGTTTTTCAGGGTCACAGAGACGGAGTTCAAACCGATCTGCGCAGATGTATGTATGAGGAATAATAACCATACAGAGACGTGCCTCTATTCGGGAGAAGCTCAATGGTCTTCTGATCCGTATATTATAAAATACACATAGTTATTCAGTTCAACATTGTCCCTGATTGGTCAAAGATAACCAGAAGTGTCCATATACTACATCATTTGCCTGTTTCTGGCTTCCTAATACCAGCTTAAACCAGCTACTGAATACTTTTTTGTTAAGGCTGGAAACACACTTATACGTGTAAAATCGGTCCGACTTGCATGAAAAAAACTCGGCCGATTTTAGTTCACGTTAGGTCAGTGTGCAATGCAAGTGCGATGCTTTTGTTTTAATCGCTTCCAAGCTAGCAGAGCGTGTGTAATGCGTGTGTGATCCGTGTGTGTTCCTTTTTTTTCTCAGCAGCTGTCATCTGCCATTCAGCTCTGCTACATGGCCGCTGACAGCAGCCACGGACAGAGCGATGTGGCAGAGCTGAATAGGCGCTGACAGCAGACACAGACAGAGCCGCGCGATCAGAATGAAGTCGGATGAACGTCACCCGACTTCATTGTCATCCCGCGGCTCTGTCTCTGTGGCATGGCCTGATTTTCGGTCACCAGTGAAGGTCTCACCGGTGACCGCAAATCCCTTGAGTGACCGCAGTGAGCCGCGCTATCAGCGGTGCCGTCACTAAGGTTACCCGCGGCCACAGCAGAAGTCCTCCCACTGAGATCTGTGGCCGCGGGTAACCTGAGTGATGTCATCACTGAAAGCGCGACTCACTTCAGTCGCTGCAGAGAGCGCACAGAGGGCGGTCGTGCTCTGTGACCACTCTCTGTCAGCTTCCGATGTAGCAGAGCTGACAGCGTCGAGGAACCTCTGTGGATTACGTCGGACATGGAAGGGTATATGGGGTTTTGAATAAAGTGGTGAAAGAGGTTGTTTTTTTGTTATTTATTTCAAATAAAGGATTTTTGAATGTATGTCTTCATTTTCTTAATCTTACAGGTTAATCATGGAAGGTACTGTATCTCGGGGAGACGCCTGCCATGATTAATCTAGGACTTAGTGGCAGCTATGGGCTGCTGCCATTAACTCCTTATTACCTAGATTGCCACCACACTAGGGCAATTCGGGATGGCCGGGTACAGTCCCAGGACAGTCGCATCTAATGGATGAGGCTATTGCGGGCGGCTGCTGGCTGATATTGTCAGGGTGGGGGGCTCCCCATAATGTGGGGCTCCCCATCCTGAGAATACCATCCTGCATCCGTGTGGCTTTACCCTGGCTGGTATTAAAATTGGGGGGAACCACACGCCGTTTAATTTTAACTATTTTTTTTTTTTACTGCATTTTATAGACCCGCCCACCGGCCACTGTGATTGGTTGCAGTGAGACAGCTGTCACTCATCGTGGGGGCATGTCTGACTGCAACTAATCATAGGCGCTGGTGGGCGGGGAAAGTAGGGAATACGAGATTGAATAATGAGAGGCCGGCTTTTTCAAAAGAGGAGAAGCCGCCGGAGCAGTATGAACGCCGTGCAGTGCCGCACCGGTGACCGGGGATCAGTGAGTATGAGAGGGGGGGGGAGAGGGATAGACCGACATGGACAGAGAGAGAGAGACTGACAGAGAGAGAATAGAGACCGAGAGGGAGAGACCGACTGACAATAATCGCTTGTTGCTCAAAATACTGGAAATGAGTGAGGTCTCACAATGTCGGTCAATCTCTATGATTTGGACTGAGAAAAAAACAGCAGATGGGAGCTGCCTCATTGTTTAACATGTTCCGAGTGCAATGCGAGAAAATCGCAAGTCAGAAGCCGGCCTAACACGTTGCTGAGCAAGAACGAGGAGTCAACCTCCCACATCTCACAGCCCATATCTCACATGGTGAGAACTAATTGATTACAGATTCTCTCAGTATATTCTAAATACCTCTTTGTTCATTGTTCATTTTGGCTTGATTATGTAGTTAACACATTCTTGATCACACATCTTAAAGTTATAATGGTGTCTATGTGATTGTCATACAGACATACAAATAACTATGCAACGACATCTATACTTTGATTATATACACACACAGATAATCTTATTACATCTGCACAAATGGCCTATAGCTCAGCAGGCCTACCCTCACAATGGTAAAACTGGTGTGTGGGTGTGATGCCTCAAGTCAGTACGAGTTCATAGACACCAAACATGTGTAGGTTTACTTTTATCTAAGAGGTTAAAAAAATTCAAAAGTTTGTGCACAAAAAGTGGTGCACTTTTTGCACGATATGCCGCGACCCATAGTATTCACGTTTTTTGGGATATAAGGCTCTGTTGCAGCTTACTTTTTGTGTCTTGAGCTATTCTTTTTAACGGTACTATTTTTCCACAGATGCTACGTTTTGATCGCCTGTTATTGCATTTTTTCGCAAAATTTTCAAACATCAAAAAACGTCATTTTGGCATTTGGAATTTTTTTCCTGCTACACCATTTACCAATCAGGTTAATTGATTTTACATTTTGATAGACCTGGAATTTCTGAACGCGGCAATACCAAATACGTGTATATTTTTTAACCCTTTAATTTTCTATGGTTTGAATGGGGGGGTCTTTTTACTTTTTTTAATTTTTTAAAAATTCTTTACTTTTTTATTTATTTTATTAGTCCCCCTAGGGGACTGCAAGGATCAGCAGTCTGATCACTTGTTCATTTCTACTGATCATAGCTGCACAGCTCAAATCAGCAGAAATGCTCGTCTTCTGTTACAGTCAGCCCTCTATCAGCTGTAACAGGATGTTAGTCATGATTAGCGACAAGAGTCAGCACATGATCCTGTGCTACCATGGCAACTATCGGTTCACCATGATCACGTCACGGGGCCTGCAATGGCAGCGAGTAAATGCGCGGTAGCCACTGCGGCCATTTACATTGGGCTGTCACATTTTGACAGCGTGATCTAAGAGGTTAACAGGCACGGGTGGATTGCAGATCCACCTGCACCTGATAGCCACACATGTCTGCACTGCAGTACAAATCAGTAGACATGTGCGGGACTCACCGCCGGTTCACCGCAGCATTCAGCGGTGAGTACGCTGACATGAGCCATGATGTATCCAGTACGTCCAATATCGGTAACAGAGAAACCAGAACAACCTAATTTTTTTAGTGCTTTTAACACTGTTTGTTACTGGATACAAATATATTGCTATTCAGATATTTATATAAGGAGAAGGAAAAAGCTCCGCATGTAAACATGTGCACACCAGGAATTAGATATACCTTAAAATATTAAACTTTATTAAGTGCCAAACTCAACAAACAAGGTTAAAAACATTTAAAATGACACAAAAAAGCCCCCTAAAGCCCCAATGTAGGACATAATTGCCATAAGTAATAGCCACAATGGACAATACAATTATACAGTATAGACCCCTACAGCAATAAATAACAAAATGCAGTAGCAGTGGTAGAGAGGCCAGAGTCAGCCCAGGGTCAGGAAATACTATACCCAAGGTGAAAACTCACAGATTAGGGCATGTAGAGATTGCTGTTACCCTTAACACGACAAAGCCGCCTGAGCGTGGTGACACGTGTTGGGTCACCTAGCCTCCATCCCCAGCCTGTCACTGACCTCCTTACAGCCTTCTGCCCTTGTTTAGGGTAACAGCAATCTCTGCATGCCCTAATCTGGGAGTTTTCATCTTGGGTATAGTATTTCCTGACCCTGGGCTGACTCTGGCTTCTCTACCATACCACACTATAGGTTCTTCATACTACTTTGTAGTGGATTGGGTTTCCCTATTTAGGGTGATTTATTTCATAACTATTGTGATGTTCCATTATTATATGGTGGTTATTTGACACCATTATCCTCTCCCTTGTGAGATATATACTGTATGTACACTATATCTGTATTTTCTGCTACTGCATTTTGTTATTTATTGCTGTAGGGGTCCATACTGTATAATTGTATTGCATATTGTGGCTATTACTTATGGCAATTATGTCCTACATTGGGCCTTTAGGGGGCTTTTTTGTGTCATTTTAAATTTTTTTAACCTTGTTTTTTGTGTTTGGCACTTAATAAAGTTAAATATTTTAAGGTACATCTAATTCCTGGTGTGCACATGTTTACATGCAGAGTGTTTTTCCTTCTCATTATATACATTTACTTGTCTACATGATTTGACACCCATTATTGTTATTGATAGTATTTTGGTGCACCAAATTTCAAATTTATTATTCAGATATTTATGGCATATCCACAGGATACCTCCTAATCTTTCACCTATATCTGAGAATCCCCGAACTCCATCTCTTGGCCATTGGAAATACAAAGAAGGTTGTACATAAAAAAGGTTGTGCATACAAATTTTTAATAAATTGCCATACTGTTGAAACTATAACTTTAACTTCATAAAAAAAACTTTCCCTAAAAAAATAAATATAATAGTGGAGATAAAAGTGACAAGAAAGGACACATTTAACTTGTACAACTTACCAGTTTCAGAAAGTAACTTTGTGGCTTCCAGAACTTTCTCTGTGTAGACGCCAGCCTCATAGTTTTCCATCTCGGCATTAATAATATGAATGACTCTGGCGGCACGGCCTCGAATAGCCCCCGCAGTTCTATCCAATGTGTCAACATCTCCCTCTTGTAGAGCAATTACACACTTGTTTACGTCCTCCAGTATGTGGTTTTCTGAAAGATCAATACAGACATCTTTCTTTTTCCTGTTCGGTTTTAAGATATAAAGAGCGCATTACATAAAAGTTGGAAAAAGTTAAAATAATTTTTTTAATGTTTTATTTTCATGAAAATAGGTATTGTACTAAATTTTAAAGTGATGATTTAGTCCCAAGGAGGTAAGGGCGTTAATGTCAGAATGGCAGCGCAATGACTAGTTTATGAAATTGGATATGACCTTTCATCGTCTTACAGTTGGAATAATCAGGAGTTCATGGGAATGTTCTTAGGATCTGATTGGCTAATCCTCAAATAAGATCCTAATTGTCATCATGAAATTGTATTAAATTCTCCTGAATAATATTTTGTTAAAGCCACAAGTGCCACCAAAACAGCTTTGCCTCATCATGTATGGAATTCCGAACAGATATTTGATATTCCTTGATTGGTAAGGTGTGGACTTCATGAACTGGAGTTGTTTTATCAAAATATCCTGTAGATGATCAATCAGATTGAGATCTGGGAATTTGGAGACAAGTCATGATCTTGAACTTTTTATCATCTTTTTATCACTTTTTCTCAAACCATTTTTGAACATTTTTTGCAGTGTGGCAAATGGCATTACCATATTGAAAGAGGATACTGCCATGAAGCTGGATATTTTTTTGTACAATGTTCAGGTAAATGGTATGTTTTACATAAAAATTAATGCCAGGAAGCAAGGTTCCCCGAAAAACATTGCCAAGTGCATCACAATGTATCTGTGGTGCCCTGGACAAGCCAGGGGCCACAGAGAACAATACCTACACACCCCACACTCCCGGTCAGGCACACCGAAGTCAGACAAAAACCCTTGTTGCCTTCCTCCAGGGGCTGATGTTCACACCAGGGGGTGGGCCAGGCGGTTGGCCCCGCCCACCGAGGAGTTCACAGTCCTGGAGGCGGGAAAAGTAAGGCAGATAGAGTTGTGAAGTGAAAGTGGAAGGAGGAAAGTGGCAGTTAAGCAGCCTGAAGTTAGTCCAGGTGTGTGTCCTGGACGGATCAGCAAGGTTGGCAGACGGTGGTGACCGTCTGCAGGAGTGGCCTATCAGAGTTTACCGGACCGGTACACAAAGAGAAGTCAGCACCATCTGGCAGGGGCTTACGGACCCCGGCAAGGCTAGGAGTCGCCGTGAATTTGCCAAATCCGTTAGCGAAGGGAACCTCCTGGGTTTCCCAGCAGCCAAGTCCCGACAGAAGGCAACCGTCCAACCGAGAGAGGGAAACACAGTCACCACCAAGGCTAAAGTTCCCAGGGCCAGAGCCTGCGGGCAAAAGGGGCTCCTTCAGCACCCATCCAAGCTGGGGAAAGGGTTACCGGTGGGAACCCATTGGAACCGTTTACAGTACACAGGTGCAGGGAAAGGCAGTCATCATCAACCTGCCGGGAGAAACAACACCGCAGCCGTCTGTGGGACCCGTCCATCCAGCCGTGTGTTTTACCGAGAACTGTGTCCTCATCATTGGCTGAGTAAGTACCACCGTGCCGTGCGGCACAGCGCTGCCCCCGCGACCCTGCACCTCGCCAGGCCCCGTAACCCGCCTGCCATCCATCCCTACCCCCATCACCGGGCCCCGGGACAACCAACCCCCTACCCACGGAGGGAAGAACTAGCATCTCCCTGTCATCGCTCCCGGGATCCCCCGTCCAGAGCAGCGGTGGTGTCACCAATATCACCACAACCGTGGCTGGCGTCACGGACAATAACCAAATCCCCACCATCCAATCCCCACCCTTTTCACTCACGGGCGAGGAGCGCCGCTTGAGTCTCCGGGATCCGGCCCACCGCTCGAGCCACCACCAAGCAGCCGCAGCAGCCGTGGCCGGACCCGAGCAGTGGGAGAGCGCAGCGTCCCCTCCTCCGCCCGTGACATATCCATCTGCTTCTCTCCCTTCCATAGTGCATCCATGTGCCATCTCTTCCCCAGGTAAGTGAGGGACACACACAGCAGTCCACATGATGTTAAACATGACTCAGAATGCAACATCTTCTTCCACTGGTCAAGAGTCTCATATAAACCCATCATAGTCTATTAATGTGGACTAGCTAGATAAACCATCTCTTCCCAAGTGCATCGATCAGCATGGAGTGCTCATTTTCCTGTTGCTGAGTCACCAGCCATCGTTCAGTACTCAGTTGACCATTGGTGTGCTCCAGACCCTCAATACTCGATCAAGTATCCTTTTATTGGGGCGCCATGCTCGAATTTCAGCCACTAATTACCTGCTAATCATTGTAATATCATAGCCATGTTGGCTACTGACATTACTGTGATTTGCTGGCCGCATAGCTTCATTAGGTCTTTCTAAGACCCGGAGATGCTATACGCAGCACACTGTAACCGGAAATAGTGTAGGGAGAGGTTCTGCTGGAGAAGGGGCAGTGCTTTATAGGGTTACAGTACCTCCTGTAACCAACAGTCCTTGTCAAGGCTAATTCAGATAGATTGTATTCTATTATAATACCGCTCTTAGCTGTAACTGTGTAGGGTTAGATGCTAGAGTAAAGATAGTTTATTAGAGCCATTTAGGCTGTGTTCATTGCAATACAGTCTTTGGTACTGCAATGTACATCCAACAGTCCATTTTCTGTCACAGGTATGTCACAGATCACAGACAGTCCTGTAGTGTCCAGCTATAGATAATCACAGTGTTTGGCTGCACAAACTGCTCCATGACCTTCTATTATTTCTGTTTGGTTTTCATCCCATTCCCTTTAAGACCATGAGGAGCTCCTCAACTTTTCAGCTGCTTTCATCAGCACTTCCATTGGTGTCTTTATACACCTTGACTGCCTGTTACTCGGTGTTGGGGACAGCTATTATACACTTAAAAAGTCTTCAGTGCAAGCAGCTGGCTTGTATACTGTATATCTGGAGAATCTTTCTGGTTGTTGCAGTTCCTTTCATTGAGTTATCTGGAGATAAGTTGTTTGTTCACTTTCTCCCTGTTTGTTATCCATGTGTTTTCTTTAGTGCTTAGTGGGGTTGACTAAGCACTCATCCCATCCACTTTCTAACTAGGGCTTACTTTTGTGTCTGCCAGGGTCAGATAACCGGTTTGGAGCATGGGTGCAGAACCTATCTAGGGGGTGAGGGAAGCCAGGGACCAGCGATAGGCTTGGTCAGGGGTCACATATCCCAAGACACAGGGTTTCCCTTCCCTTTCGTCGTTTGCTTGGCACTTCCCCGTACCTAGTGTGACATTTTCAGGGCTGATTTGAACATATTCTATTCTCTAATAATACTACCCTTAATCTGCAATTCTGCAACTAGTGTAGGGTTAGTTTCTGGAGTTGGAATAGATAATTAGACTAATTCCATTACAGACCTTGGTACTGCCACAAACAACCAACAGTTATTTTTAGGGAAATTAAAATAGATTATATTTTCCAAAAATACTGCTCTTTGCTGCAATAAGTGTAGGGCTAGCTTATGGAATAGGGTTAGAGTATTAAAGTCATATAGGCAGGGTACATTACATTACCATCCTTGGTGCTGCCTTGTAAAACAAACAGTTCTATAAATACATTTTATGCTCTAATAATACTGCTCTAAGTTTGTAATTAGTGTAGGGTTAGCGTCTAAAGTAGAAATACTGTAATACAGGCATTTAGTCAGGGTTCATTGCATTACAGTCCTTGGTGCTGCCAAAAACTACCAACAGTCCCTTTCAGGGCTGATTTAAATGCATTTTATTCTCTAATAATGTCGCTCAGTCTACAATCAGTGTAGAATAAGATTCTGGAGTAGGGATAGAGATTAGAGGCATTTATGCATAGTTCATTGCATTACAGTCCTTAGTGTTGCCACATACAACCAACAATCATTTTTAGGGCTAATTTAAATTCATTCTATTCTCTAATAATACCGCTCTTAGTCTGAAATTAGTGTTAGCAAGTTTTTAGTGTTGTAGGATTCATATTATCCGATAGGCACATTCGTCGGTCAACTTAAAATACTAGCATGCTGAGGCTTATCAAAATTATCAAAGCATGGATTAGTCCATACTTCTCAGTCTCACCGGATGACAGCAAACTGAAATGCAATTGTAATGTTCTTTTTATTGAGGTGTATTCCCTTACAACACTTACCATCTAAACAAGTGTATACAGTTCTTGTTTTCTTCTTTTTTGTGTCCTCTTTCTCCACCATGCCAACAGGTCATGATGCGACCCTTGCTCTTAATTTTTCAAGGGTTTGTCTGATACCCTAAAACATCATTTTTAGATACCTACCTAAAATAATCACATACACACATATACTGTATATGTATGTTTTTCAACTATTGCACTTAGTGCATCAGCTTTAGCTGTGTAGGAGTCCAACTCCTTCAAAATGGTAAAACACATGATTTCTGAGGCCCTCCTGTACATGTCTTCCATGATGTATTGGAGTCATTCCTTCTAATTTTTCTCAGATTTTGCATATAGTGTTTCGAAGTCAGAATGTTTTTAAAATTGTACCAGAATTGAATTACAGTCCGACCTCTATGTCTCTTCCAGGGCGTACTGAAATGCCTATTTGTAATTTTAGCTGGGCCTCTAACTAAATAGGCTTTCTTAGGTTGAGAGTCAGAATTTTTTTATTAGTGTACCAGAATTAAATCAGAGTCTTTGCTGGCTTTATTACAAGCCCTTCTTATGATTTTGGTAGCCTTTGCTCATAGTACATATTCTTTACTAGTATAAGAGTCTCACTTCTTATTAATGAGAAAATAATTGTATTCTGAGGCCCTCCTGTATGTGTCTTCCAGTGTGTATTGCAATCCCTTCTTGTAGTTTTTTGGTAGCCTTTGGAAAAAGCTTTATGAGTATAGGAGTCCCACTACCTAACAATTTTTACAGAATGTGTAAAATGTCCTCCTTTATGTCTATTACAGGGTGCATCGGAGGGTTTTTTCCTTCTAATTTTTGTCAGTTCTTGCATTGTGTTCATTTTCTCAGCTCTTGCATAGGCTTTGTGAATAGGGAGGATCGAATACTTCGATTATTTGGCTTCGCGAATATTTTCCGAATACCTCGCCGCTATTCGACTATTCGATGCGCAATGTAAGTCTATGGGAAGCCCGAATAGTTTCAAATAGTTGTTATTCAGGTTTCCCATAGACTTACATTGCACATCGAATATTTGCGAATAGTCGACAAACGGCGAGGTATTTGGAAAATATTCGCGAAGCCGAATAATCGAAGTATTCGATCATCCCTATTTGTGAATTTTAGTGTCCATCCTACATAAATGTATCAGGATGTGTCTGACCATGTCACACACCACATGCCCAGATAAGGTAGTAAAATGTTAAAATGACATTACTGGTGAATGTTTTTTAACCTTTGAGAAAGTAAAAAATGTAGCAAAAACTCTACGTTTGAACATTGCTTCATGGGTGGAAGGTGTTTTTTTTTCTTCTTTTTTTTTAATTTGCCATACATACAAGTCATTATAGAGGAAATAATGTTGTCTAACATTGTTTTCTTGTAAAATTCATTTTATCCTCAGTTTTGTACGTTTTTTTGTTAGTCCGTAAAAGTGGTCTTATATTGTGACAATATTGTTCCCAGCAGCAACCTGGAAGTCAGAGATAAAGACAGGCACCTTTCCAATGGTGCTACCATTGCATTTGAAAACTGTTTCCATCCATTTTAGCCATTTGCATGCCATCCCCAGACGTCCTAAGAGTGTCTTCCCAAAAAATGTTAGTGCTTCCCATTGACTTCAATTATATTCATTTGTCCAGACGAGCACTCGAACATTTCAATTTGCTGAATTTGGCTTTTGGGCACCTAAACATTTTAGTACTCGCTTATCACTAGTAGGTACTAGCCTGTCATGGTCTTTTCTCTGTTGCAGTTTTGTGACATATTATGGGTCAGATCCTCACTTTATCTTGTCAGACTCTGTTGATTAAAAGGATTCTCTTTCCTTTGGGGAGGAGAGGATTAATGTGAATTTACCTTCCAGCAGCTCCTGACTCCTGGTCAGCTGTTCCCGGTTGCGACTATGCCCAGGACTTATAAATACCCCCTACTTCCACCAGAGGGGGCCAGTTATTTTCCTCATTTGGTAGCTTGGCCAGGAGTAGAAAGGAGCTGATGAAACCATCTCTTTGAGACTAGCGTTGTGGGCTGCAGCATTGGTTCTTGGTACAGCAGTTCTAGGTGTACTAGTTGTACGGTATGGATATTACCCAATAGTCTGTTTTCTTTGCCCCCTTCTATGTTGTTTCCCCTTGTACAGTTTAGTGGCTCCTTTGTGTGTGGTTGCTGTGAGTATGACTTGTAGTCATTGTTACCCCTGTTTTGTCCATATTTGTTGGGATTGTAGACTTCTGTTCTAGACCCTTCCTACTGGGTGGTGGTTTGTGGAAGGGGGTTTTATCACCATTGACAAGGACATGAGATAGGACCTAGGTTGGGGGCCTGGGCCTCTCTACCTTCAAGGGTACCTTCCCTTGTCACTTGTGACTTAGCCACTGCCTAATAGGAAGACTTTACAAGACCAGCCACTTTGGAGATATGTTGATCCAGTCATCACTATTTGGTTTTGGTTACTTAGATCTTCATGTTTTGCTTCTTTTTTTTACTTCCATCTCATCAACTTCAAGTATGAAGATGAGCGAAACTGAAAAGTAAAGTTTGGTGCTCTTACCGAATATGGACTTTAATAAAAAACATCAGTGTTTGAGTTTGGAGCTAGGGTGCTTTACGTATACTAACCACTCGAGTGAGCATCGCTGTACTCAGGTATGTTCGGAGCTCAGCCCAGTGTGATCCACTTGCAATGTTTGAATAGCCTGCATTACTGGTAACTAGAGCATTACCATATGTAGTGTGCACAAAAAAGTAAAATCCTTAACCACCCTCCCCCGGAAGTTATTTGTTTATGGCTTAATGCATGTGGGTGGAGAATTGAACTGTTCCATTAGTGACTTCCATTGAGATTCAAGTCTGGGTTCCAACCGAACTTTATCCGAAGTGAGGGTGAACCTGCCTAACCGAACTTTCACAGGTCCGCTCATTTCTATTCAATAACTTTCTGCCTAATATTTGTCATCCTTGACAAGTTCCATCATCATAAGATAGTCAGTTACATTATCTTCACCTGTTAATGTTTTCAACATTATGACTGATAAGAGTATATATATTTTACTACTATACTTATGTCTAAAGGCCCCGTCACATGCAGCAATATTGCTAGCAAGCGTACTCGCCCCCTGTTGTTTGTGCGTCACGGGCAAATCGCTGCCCGTGGTGCACAATATCGTTCGGAGCTCTCACACGGACTTACCTGCCTAGCGACGTCACTGTGGCCAGCGAACCGCCTCCATTCTAAGGGGGCGGTTCGTGCGGCATCACAGCGGCGTCACTAAGCGGCAACCCAATAATGTAACATCCCAATGAGGTAACATCCCGTCCACCTCCTTCCTTCCTCATTGCCGGCGGCCATAGGTAAGCTGTAGTTCGTCATTCCCGGGGTGTCACTCGTAGCGATGCGTGCTGCTTCAGGAACGCCGAATAACCTGCGTTCTCAACAATCAACGATTTTTTGAAAATGAACAATGTGTCAAGGATGGACGATTTGGTGAGTATTTTCCATCGTTAATGGTCGCTCGTTGGTGTCACATGCAACGACGTCGCTAATGATGCCGGATGTGCGTCACGGAATCCGTGACCCCGGCGATATATCGTTAGATACGTCGTTGCATGTGACGGGGCCTTAAGTACATCTTTTTTATCTATATATCTATTTATTTATCTATTTGTTTCTTTCTCTGGATCTCTTTTTATTTCTGAAATCAAATGGATATTTCCCTTTATTTGCCTGCCATTCTTTACCATGAAATATACTTTGACAAATTGTTCCCGCAGACTCGTACCGGTGATGGCCTGTTTATGACATAAATTAGTTTTGTTCAATTTGCTTATGCCTAAAACTTCAATAATATGAAGGATTCCATCTGTCGACGATCAATAGGGTTTTATAAAGGGTTATGAACAAAAAAATTAAAATGGCAAGTATTTGATATGGAAAATTTTTTGGCTTACAAGTTACTATTGATCCTTATTTGCAGGGCACGACTAATAAAAATGACCAGACTCACTTTCCTAGGCTTTTCTAAAATTGGATGTGAAATGAATTTTCTGCTAAATGAGAGTAACAAGATGGCAGGATACCAGTGTCTATTGGCTGTTTAGCCAATTGCTTTTCAGCGCTTTTGCTAAATGCTGGACAGATAGCGAGCTAGAGAAGGTAATTGAAGCGTATAAGTCAGCATGCATCTGCTTTATCATAACATACCGAATGACAAATCAAATAATTTCAGTGAATCTGCGCCGTAATGTGCAATATAAAGAAAATGCAAAAGAGATTGAGTTATAGATCTTAATAAATGTTTGTAGACATAGTTAATTATGGTTCAATATCTCCCACTCAAACATTAGGACGCACCATAACTCAACACCATACTTCATTTGAGTCCAGTCCAAGTTACATTGCTGACGGCTCTCTTGCCATAAAGTATGAGGAGACAGTGTAATTACAAAGATATCCCTATTTCAGAGTAAATAAACCATTATTGGACATTTCCTAATTTCGAGCCTGATGGAAGTGATTGGGACGAGTAGATATACAATATTATTTAGGAAAGGAGTGCTTACTGCTTGACCTTGAATAAAATGGTAAAGGATACCACAAGTTAGGTTTGTCAACTGCATCTCCCAAAAAAAGTAGAAAAGTTATCCAAAATGCTGTGCGGTAACGAATATAGAATACTAACCTCACTGACTCTCCACTGGTGCCATAAACTCTGGCCATATTCTTTCGACAGCCAATCACTTGACACAAATGGTGACATGTTGGCCAATGATTCACTGCAGCAGAAACAAGCATGCCTGAAAAATACAGGAACTAGTAGGCAGTATTTTCCATATTTTTCATTTATAAAACGCACCAGATAAGATGCACCCCAAATTTTGAGATAAAAAAGGTAGTAAAAATGGGGTCCCTCTTATTCTCTGGTGTTGTCTTACCAGACGGAGGCGGCAGAGGTGGTGGAGCGGAATTACAGGAGTCAGGGGCGGTGCTGGTGGGGGCTGTGCTTGGCAGCGGTGGGGTCTGTGCTGGCAGCGGTCGGGCTGTGCTGGCAGCAGAAGCTGTGCTGGCTGTGTGGAGCAGATCAGTGCGGCGGGTGTCCCAGATGCTCTGTCGGTGGTGCAGGCTTCAAAGAAATGGCGCCCGGAATGGTGTGTGCGCAGATTGAGCTCTCAGCTCAATGACAAGATCTTGAGGCGAGAGCTCCATCTGCGCACGAGCAGACTTCGGGCGCCATCATTTGAAGCTAGAGGATCTGGACACCCACCTCACCTGCCTGATCCACACAGCCACCGCAGACCAGACAGAGAGCCGCCTGAAGAGCGAGGCAGCCAGCTACCCGCAAAGAGAGCTGCCCACACAGAGACGCAGCCAGCCGGCCACCCACACAGACAGATGCCCGCACAGCTCCTGCGCTAATTCTCCACCTCCTGAAAAGTGCATCTTATAATCTGAAAAATACAGTAACTACAGTATGCCAGGGTAGGAACAAATTGGTCCTGATTCATTAAAGCTTTCACATTGGAATTCTTGAAAGAAAATTTTGAAAAGGCACAAAAATGTTGGTGCAACTCGAAGTTGTGACTAAATTGTGTCACTTTTGGAGTTTTCACAACAGTTTTTCCCAACTCCAACAAAAAAAAGCATAGGTGGGATGGGACCAGGGTGAGGCATGGGCGGGACATCAAAGCTCATCTAATTCATGACAAACTGTGACAAAGATCTTTGAAGAGCTGTGCAACTCTTCATGAATAAGGAGCATCTGAATCCAGCATGCCGTCTCATCAAAAGAGGCATGAACAAGTCCAGTCTTGATAAATCAGGCCCTTTATGTTTCTTCTAGGTGTAAGGCACATACATTCAGGAGGTATGCGCCCAATAGTGACCACAGTCTAGATGGAATACATGGCATCTGTCCACCGTATGGACCAACATTGATGAATTCTATATGGAATGCTATTTGCGTTTTTTCAGTGGCCATGCTGACCTTTCCTGTGCAGTTATATTAAATTCAGGTGAATACTGGTCAGACGGACACTGTATAATAAACCTTTTGGCTCCTATTTCAACATTGCAGTATAGAAAGTTTTTGTAAGACCTCATTCATACATCTGTGTGACATGAGTAATGAATTTAAAGGAAGTCAATGACTGGGAAGTTTGACTCTTCACCTACATACAGCCAGTGATAAACAGCATTTCTGGGTGAAGGGAGGATGAGATTTTTTTTTCCCTTTTGCCACTCTACATTAAAAAATGTTGCTTTACCCCAGTGAGAGCCATTCAGAGACTGAAAATGACTCTACCTGCGGTGCCTGCACACATCATGCAGTGAAGCAAGCCTGTGTGTTGTGGTCATTGTTTCATGGATGAAACATCTGAGCACTCACGATGCTTGGTTAAGCTCCGTGAGTACCCAAGCACCCTCATGCTTGATAGAGTACCGAGCAATGCCAAGCACGATCACCCATCACTAGTCACAACATCATGACATCACAATGTCTACCATGACTGTGCAGGCAGATACGCGGTAATGTTCCGGACCTCATCAGAGTCGGGTGTCCCAGTCTAACGTGAAGAGACCCAGAGATTTCAGTACAAGAGGTAATGATAAGAAGATTCAATGAGCATCAGATGAGTAACAGTGAGGAATGGAGGGGTTGAAGAGGTTAATGGTAAGGTGTGTATAAGTCTTTTTAAAATCTATAACCTTTTGATGGCCCTTTATGAGCTATTGGCCACCATTTTGCTAAATTCATGCAGAAACTAATAACAAAAAATTGGGCATTTTGCTGAATGTGGGCTTTTGTATTATTCAAATAGAATTCAATGCCACTAGAATATATTCACTCTTTTCTATGTTCATGTGCAGATGGATTTTTTTTTTTTGCAGACAGGACAGGGACTCATAGAATTTTATTAATCCAGGTGCACACACACATTTAAAAAATTGGAACTGTTTGTCCGGTCCATGAGACACAGAGTGTGTCCTATTCTCATCCGTTTTTCGTATCAGACTGGGCCATTAATGTGTCACGATCGTCTTCCTGCATGTTGAGACCAGTGACAGCCTTTGGACAGCCTCTCATCTGGCGCTGTTTATAGGTTTAATTTCTTTTGGAACTGAAGTGGTTAAGTGTCAGTTTTTCTACTGCAGCTTTTCCAAAGCAGCTCCTTACTGAGTGATCAGGTGCACTTTCTAAGCAGTTATGTCCTTCAGCTTTAAATAGTGGTGTATCCCAGCATTCCCTGCTGAAGATACAAAGTAATTTGTGTCCTGGCTGCCTTTGAGGAAGGTTCTGCTAGTCACGTTCCTGTGCTCAGGCTTTATCCTTTTGGTTGTTTTTTTTCATCTGTTTGTCTTAAATTCCCGAGTGTGTTGTTAGTGCAGCGATTAGGTCTAGTGAACTTCACCAGCCCCTCATGAGTCAGGGTTACTATAGGGTCTTCCAAGGGTCCCAGGTTCCTGTTCAGGGACAGTTGCGGAGACTGTATAGGGACTGGTAAGGAGATAAGGTACGGTTGTCGGTGAGGTCATGAGATACCACCTACCCCCCTCAGTAGTTCCAGGGCCTCCTATTGTTTTTGTGTCCTGGTGCCCCCTTTTTAGTGTGTTTTTTCTTGTGCATCAGACGCATGGAGGTCTGAACGCACCTCACAATGCTTTCTACACCCAGTGAGCGTGACATAATGTCTATGGGAATCTGTATAAATGTGGAAGACAAACTTTGTACTTCAGATTGACATCTGAGTTTCATTCCATTTTAACTGATTTATTGCTAAAAGTCAATGGCTATTATAAGCTTAGACAGCCTGCCTGCTTTGGTGAAAAGGAAGCAATTAGGATGGCATACGAGGCAAAAAACGGTCCATTTCACTCTGATTGTAAAGCTTGCTTTACACCTTTACAATTAAGCATACGATATCGTATGCGATGTGACACGCCCCCATCGTATATGCGGCACGTTCAATTTGTTGACCGTGTCGCACAAATGATTATTTCCCGTCACACGTGCTTACCTTCCATACGACCTCGATGTGGGCGGCGAACATCCACTTCCTGGAGTGGAAGGGACGTTCGGCGTCACAGCGACGTCACAATGCGGCCGGCCAATTGAAGCGGAGGGGCGGAGATGAGTGGGACGTAAACATCCCGCCCACCTCCTTCCTTCCGCATAGCCGGTGGGAGCCGCAGGACGCAGGTAAGATCTGTTCATCGTTCCCGGGGTGTCACACACTGTGATATGTGCTGCCTCGGGAACATTGAACAACCCGATGTGCAATTTTTAGCAAATGAACGTGTATGCGATGAAAGGTTTTACGTTCAATCGCAATCGCACGTAGCTGTCAAACACTACAACAACACTAACGATGCCGGATGTGCGTCATTTACGCCGTGACCCCGCCGACACATCGTTAGATATGTTGTAGCGTGTAAAGCCCGCTTAACACTCACACGGATGTCTGAATGAAGCCTAAAACTTGTACTAGAGTGAACACATTGCCTCTTCTTACTCGATACTGTTAAAAATTATAATAAAAGAGAATATAATGCAATTTTATTTTCTATATGAAGTTACATGTTTTCTTGGTTTTTAATTAAACTGTTAATAGTTTGTGTATGAAAGGTTTTAAATAATAAAAACCAATTACCGTAAGTGTAGAACAATAAATCGAAATACAGATCTAATATAAATATATCTCTCAAAAAAATACATTGAGTTAAATATATAGGTATTTAAATCAGTAAAGTTTTAATTATGCTTTTCACAATGAAAAATAATAAAGGAAAAAATGTATAGAATTAAGGTTAGACTTTTTATTTCTAAAATATCACCTTAGGGTATGTGTACACCAAGTTTTAAAGTACATAAAATTGGACACATTTTTCAAGCGGAATCTACTACAGGTAATGTAGTCGGTTTTTTTGTTGTTTTTTTTTCTTTTATGTAATTTTTTTTTTCTTAATTTTTTTTTATCAATTTATTAAAACTATTTTGGAAGACATTTTTCAAGGTTTCTTTCTGCCTGAAAGAAATGACAAGTATATATATTTATTTTTTCCCATGGGGAGGTTTTTAAAACATTATGAGGAAAAAAATGCAACAAGAAAGTCATCAAATGAAAAGCCAGGGCAATTTTACATTGATAAGAGCAAGAAAAGTATTCAAACAGTATGGAAAGCATTGTTATGCAGCTTTTGGAGCAGATCTGCTTCAAGACCCTCTGCAAATACTGTATCCATTTGTAAGATTAAAAACCCGATATTGATCCATAAAGTGTTGGCCTATGAGAATAAGTGAAAATAACTTTTACTCAAAAGTTGCCAATTGTCATAATTTTCTTCTTTCCCAATTTTCAAAATAATTCCATGAACCTAATTGCTAATTTTGTAAAATGAATGATCTCTTACTGGAAAAAATGTGAACCTACTAAATTGAAGAGGTTTTCCAGTTTTTAATTGTTGCGGCCTTTTTGGGAAAAGCCACTAATTACAGATCAGCACTCCTTCTGATCTACTGGATGGGGAGAATTGCTCAGATGACTGATGTGGGCTCTTCATATGTTATATGTGTATGTTCCACACTTTTCATAGTGGCTGTGATGTGTCATGTGTCAGTTTGAAGTGATACAATAAAGTATCACAGCCGGTACCACTTCAACCGATCTAATTTTTAAAGAGTTTGTGCACTTTCTGAATGGTTGGTGATTGAGCAGCATCTGACCAGACATATCCATCAGCCCCTATCCAGTTCTAAAACATCTCATATGGGAAAGAAATTTCTATTGGAAGATTGGAATAAAAATTGCTAAACCTTCGTAACAGCCTATTTTAAGAACAGGTTAGCAATTTTAAAAATCTTGATAACCCATTCATGCTAATGGATCCACCATCACAACGCCAAGGGATCCATTGTCGAGTTAAACACAAAGGGAAAACTAGGGAAGAAGTACAACGGAAGGACCTAGCGATAGGGAAAGGGAAGCGGGGTCATCTTCTAACACTCACCTGAGTCTGATCCCTGCACTCCCTAATGTGCCTTAATGGGTCCTCCTTCCCCATGTGCCATCACATGTCTAGGTGCTCTGGCCCGGAACTCACCCTGACTAATATGAAGACCAGCTTGACACTAGTCTCACTACTAAAATAAAACATCTAGAAGAAGGTAAGACAAATGGGTGTGAAAAGACACACCAAATAGCACTCCTCTGCTTCTCCAGCAGGAAACTTCTCAGCTGCAACAGAAGCAAACACCTCAGTTTCTCTAGAGACAGACGCCTTCAAAATGGTCGGAATAGAACAGGCATGGTGTGAAGCCAGGAGTGGGTAAATATAGAGGAAAGGAGTCATGATAATATGCTGCAGCTGTGATTGAGATTATGAGTCATTTCATCCAAAAGGGAAAAGATCCTTAAGCACGTCAGTATCAAATGAAAGTAAATCCACTGTAATAAAAGATAACAGTCACATGGGCTCTACAGAGAACCTGCATTGAGACTTCCTGATCCCAGATCCCCCAGAGGTAACCTGTAGATGGACAGACCTCACGCATTCGTGACACTCATTAAAGCATCTATTCCTCCTACCTTAGGTTTACAATGTGTGTCCTTAGCTATTCTACAGTCAACCCAAGCTCTTAAATATCAATTTATAGAAGCTGAGTCATACCGGAGACAGATAGGAAGTCATCTACTGAAGTGATATCATCAACAGCCTCCGTAAGGACCCGGACCTGCTTCTCCCACTGGTCCTTGAAGACGTCCATGTTATCTTGAGCTACTTTACTCTGAGGTCTGGCAGCCAGTGTCAGGGCTGCATTGATCACCTGAAGTAAAAGAAAAGATTGTAAAGAATAGGAATACAACATATTTCATGGATAATGTTTCAAGTAATAATGTTAAGGGACAATTTTCGAGCCTTCGAATCTATGACATATAAACAGAATCTATGACCTCATTTTTCCTCCTTGGAAAAAAAGTACTTTATAAAATGAGTATTACTGCTAAGGAAAGATACCTCCGAGACCCAGTATGTGACCATCAAAGGGAATGGACACCCTAATAATAATCCATCAAACATTGATCCAAAATTGAGGCTCCTATGGGTGAAACCAATTTCTTGGGAGTCTGAATTCATTTTATATGAGTAGTATTCCACCCATTTTCCCCAAATACTAAATCATTGCCACTTTAACATCTCTTATACATGCTACTTACTTTTCTAAGGCACATATAATATGCATAAAAAAGGCTGCAAAAAAGCAACAAGTTGCTGGAAGTGCTCAGATTCGGAGCTACTCTATGTTCTGATATCGGCTGTGGCTGAGTACTGCACATCTCCATCCTATTCATTTGAAAGGGAGGTGGATGTGCAGTTTCTGCTCTCTGACGCTATCAGAAAATGGAGCAGATCTGAATCTGATCATTCCTAGGTGCCTACTGCACCAAAAACAACTGAAAGGCGGGGGTTTGGGGTGTTGGATCCCAGCCAATCAGACATTGATGACCTATCCAAAGGATAGAAGGCTAATCTATCAATGCAAAAGTAGCCTCTTTAAGATGCCCATACACCTATGATAACTTTAAAGATGGAATGCCTAGCTTCCCATGGACAGGTGTCTGAACAGTCGGCCCCGACTCTGCTTTACCTCCATTTATATTGGGGTCGTCTGACACAAATGTAGGTTTTACAAACTTGGCACTCAAGATCAATGAGAATAGTGTTTTTTTATCATGAAGAATTTGTAGGACCAGCACAAGCACAGACGTTTTGGTCAAAAGACCTTCATCAGTGTATGTGCAGAGGGTCCTCAGAAAGTATAGTAGCATGGCAAGCGGCGTAGCTGGGAAGGACGAGATGTCCACAAAGACAGCTGTGGACACCAAGTCATAACAAGCAACGCCGCTCACCATGCTACTACACTTTCTGAGGACCCTCTGCACGCACACTGATGAAGGTCTTTTGACTGAAACATCTGTGCTTGTGCTGGTCCTACAAATTCTTCACAATGAAAAACACTATTCACATTGATCTTGAGCGCCAAGTTTCTAGTGCCGTGTGTATCAACTCACAAATGGAGGTTTTAACATCAGAGGTTAGGACCATCCCGATTGGGTACACCTTGCCCCAATGGGATGGCTTTTATGCTTTTTTCTTTACATTATAACAGTATTAACTATGTACCCTATTTATACATACTATTACTTTTTAACTTTTTTACTGCAAGGTGTATGCACATTTTATATTTATCTTACTTTTTTGTCTGCTTACTGGCAACAGTGGGGGTGTACCGCCCCGTGCTCGGAAGCCGAGCCGCTCGGATCCGGACCTTCAGTGGGTGGCTCGAGGGTCTCCGGACCCGGGGGTCCTGCGGTCACTCCAATCAAAAGGGGGTTTGCGGTTTGGGGACGTATGTGTACGTCCGAAGCCGTGTTTAAGTTCGTGACGCCACCCACGGGATGTGGTGAAGATGGACACCACCGCTGCAGTTACGGGGCACCCGGGGGAGATGTTGCGCAGCAAGTTGTTAACCCCTCCGTGGGCAGGGATGGTGGCCCCAGGAACCATTGGGGGAGTGTTTGGCGGTGCAGGGAGATGGGCGGCCGGAGGGCACTGATGTACTCATGATTAGTAAACACACGAGTCTCTGGTAAACCAAGGTGATGGTGGTCGGTGCCCGCAGCCGGCTGCAGTCTGGTCCCCCACCCAGTTGGTGGTCTCTGCCTTTCTCCTGCACCTGTTTGTGATGGTGGACTACCTGCGCTTGCAACTTCAGGAGTCCGCTCCCGGCTTTTGGTTGCCTGAGGAGCCCTTTGCCCGCAGACGCTGGCCCATGGGATCTCTGTGCCGTGGCGGTGGATTTCTATCCCGCTCGTTGGGCTGTTGCCTTCAGTTGGGACTTTGGGTGGGACAGGACCTCTAGTCCTGGCCGCAATCAGTTAATTAGCTAGCCCACAGTAGCTTCTGGACAGGGCTTCAGGGTCTGAGTACCCCCCTTTGTGCTCCGGTTTCCGAGTCGGTTCCCCGGGTCGGTACCGGCAGGCCACTACCCTGTCCCGGCCCACCTCGGTTCCACCGAGCCATCTTCTCGGCTCCTGCAGACAGAGGCCTTGGTCTGCCTCCTACTTGAACTTTTCAACTAGACTAAACTTTCCCTCCCCAGACTATCTGAGACTCCTTGGTGGGCATCTTCCAACCGCCTGGTTCCGCCCTCTGGTGTGTTCATCAAGCACTGAGGGGGGTGACTAGGGTTTTTTATGTTTGGCTGCTGTCACCTTGTAAGGGAACGGTGTAATGCAGGGCCCTATCTGTGACTACCTGGCTGGCCAGGGCGTCACACTCCCTCTTGGTTAACCACAGACCGTCCGCGGGCTGTCCGACCACCACCGGTTTATTTTTGCTTTAACTGAAAAAGATAAGAACATATTTACAATTATAATAACTTTTGTACAATCAAGCATATTTGTGAATTTCTTCCCTTGCGGGAGTCAGGTTACTTGAACGTTGCAATATAAAATATTTTTATTAAGCGGGAACGGGACGGGACCGGGTCCTTTCTATTTTTGCCCACCCAAGCAAATCTAGCCCTGATGCTGCCTCTAAAAACCAGGTCAGCACCCCATTTACCCAGTCCTGGAAACGGGTTCGGGTCCAGGTGTTGCCCACATGGGCCGGGTAATAAGTTATTTACTTGGCAGTCTCTCTCAGAGGCCCCATGTCCAGGTGACCCCTGACCCGGAGGGTCGTCACAGGTCTCACTAGTGACAGGACCTCGGCCTACAATTTCCCGCAGGCCCTTCCTCCAACCAGCCTCTCCGGAGACTGCAGGACAATGAAAAGGGTGGTCAGGGACTATTTACAAGGCCCAATAGTTTTTGGGTTGGCCTGCAAGTTCTCAGCCATGTCTGAGTTTTAAATGGGGTAAAACAAACGGGAGGTAAACAGAGTCCAAACGGGGACGGGTAAGATGGTAGCCGGGAACCGCTTCCTATTCAGCAATCTTCTTCTTCATCAACGGGACTATATGGCAGTTAAGGGGAATGGGTGTGCCTCCGGGCACTATGGCTCACCTTCCTCTTAACATCGAGGGTGAACCATCCCCTCTCCCCGCAATGCCGGGTGTAAGTAACTTACTCACCGGGTTCCAGGTCCCGGCCTGATGGCCCATTGGAAGGTGGGGATAGACTTCCCTCCAGGACACAAAGATCTCCGCGTCCAGGTCTGGCTCGAAGATGAACCCCCATCCGTCCCGGGGGTCGAAGTGCCGGACCTGGCCTTCATGCGTCGGGTCCCGCACCCGGAAGGTGGCGTTCTTCAGATTATCATTTTCTTGGATGGTCCGGGCCAGCACCTCCGCTTTTCTTTTCTCGCTGGCTGCTGTCTCCCAGCCCAGCTGATGATTCTGCTGCTCCCAGTACGGATTGTCTGCCTGCTCCGACTCACTCTGCACAGGCTTTGGGCCCAGCCGGAGCTCCCCGGTGTCGGCTACGAACGACACCCTTCTTGGGGAACCCCGCTGTGTCGCGGCCGGCTCTGCTTCTTGGCAGCGGCAACCCTGCGGTGCCCCAGCCTAGGCCTGAGTTCTGGGAGAAGCCAACTTGGCCCGCTGGACCGACTTCCGGTCCGCAGCTACTTCCATCTTGGCCGGGCGGACTGCCGGGGCCTTGGTCAACTGGGGCGTGGCTTCTTCCGGGACCGGTGGAACCACAATGGGGCAGGGCACCCTCCGGAGGCTGATCTTCCACGGTATCGGTGGTGGTGCCGGGGTGGCGACGGGCTGTCCGCCGGCGGTTCCTGCAGGCGGGTCCTCGCGGGCTGGTAGGACGGACTTTGCTGCCGGTGTTGGTGGCAGCGGACCAAGCGGTGGCAACCGATATGGGTGGCGAGGGAGGCAATATAGAGAGCAGGGGCAGACCGGGTCCTTCAGCCTGATTGGTCGGTCCCTTGGGGACATAGGGACGTGGGTCGCTTACCTGCTCCTCTAAGATTGCCTGCACTTCGCGTGTTCGCACGGCTGCAGCCAGCTCCTCCATCTTGGCCATCCACTGCTCCAGCAGGAAGCGCGCCTGGGCCTGTATGTGGCGACACATCTGCGTTGTCCGGGCTTCCACCCACGCTGCTGTTCCGGGCGCGGACTCCGGTACTCCAGGCTTGCTGGACGGATCAGCCATGTCGCTCTCCCGGGGTCCAGGAACCAGAAGGGTGGCAGGGTCCTGGAGTCCCTGCCCTTTATCTGCTCGGTCAAATGTCGCAGAATCTTCACCCGCCCCCCTTGGTCTTTTCGCTGCACTCCTCTCGCCGGCTGGTAAGTTTCGTTTTTCGACTTCCGGCTGTGCTTTACGGCCGTGTTCATAGGGGACGGGGCTTCAGTTTTTGCGCCTTTTTTCGCGGGGAAGAAGACTCTGGCGGGAATCTTCGCGCCAAACAATGGCGGAAAGATGGCAGATTTTGAAAATTTTGCAACGGATCATCGCTGACTTCACTACAAGGCGCACTGCCACAAGGTAAGTGGATGGGTATATGTCCTGTTCATGACGCCAGAAATTGGGGTGTACCACCCCATGCTCGGCAGCCAAGCCGCTCGGATCCGGACCTTTAGTGGGTGGCTCGAGGGTCTCCGGACCCGGGGGTCCTGCGGGCACGCCAATCAAAAGGGGGGGTTACGGTTTGGGGACATGTGTGTTCGGCCGAAGCCGTGTTTAAGTTCATGACGCCACCCACGGGTTTTGGTGACGATGGACACCACCGCTGCAGTTATGGGGCACCCGGGGGAGATGTTGCGCAGCAAGTTGTTAACCCCTCCGTGGGCAGGGATGGTGGCCCTGGGACCCGTTGGGGGGGTGTTTGGTGGTGCAGGGAGATGGCCAGCTGGAGGCACTGATGTACTCACGATTAGTAAACACACGAGTCTCTAGTAAACCAAGGTGATGGTGGTCGGTGCCTGCAGCCGGCTGCAGTCTTGTCCCCCTCCCGGTTGGTGGTCTCTGCCTTTCTCCCGCACCTGTTTGTGATGATGGACTACCTGCGCTTGCATCTTCAGGAGTCCGCTCCCGGCTTTTGGTTGCCTGAGGAGCCCTTTGCCCGCAAACGCTGGCCCGTGGGATCTCTGTGCCGTGGCGGTGTCTATCTATCCCCTTCATTTGGCTGTTGCCTTCAGTCGAGACTTTGGGTGGGACAGGACCTCTAGTCCTGGCCGCAATCAGTTAATTAGCAAGCCCCCAGTAGCTTCTGGACCTAGCTTCAGGGTCTGAGTACCCCCCTTTGTGCTCCGGTTTCCGAGTTGGTTCCCCGGGTCGGTACCAGTGGGCCACTACCCTGTCCCGATCCACCTCGGTTCCACCGAGCCATCTTCCCGTCTCCTGCAGACAGAGGCCTCTGTCTGTCTCCTAGCCAGCAGTACTAGGGCTCCTACCCTGGCACTGGTTCAGTTTAGGTCTCTCCTTTGCTGGAGCTGCATACAGCTCCAGCCAACACACCTCTCCTCTTGACCTCTAGACTTGAACTTTTTGACTAGACTAAACTTTCCCGCCCCAGGCTGTCTGAGACTCCTTGGTGGGTGTGTTAAAACTGCCTAGTTCCGCCCCCTGGTGTGTCCATCAAGCACTGAGGGGGTGACTAGGGTTTTATATGTTTGGCTGCTGTCACCTTGTTAGGGAACGGTGTAATGCGGGGCCCTATCTGTGACTACCTGGCTGGCCAGGGTGCCACATAAACATGCTCCTACACATTGCACCTCAACTTATGCTCTGGCTCATTGCTTTGGTTTTACTGAGCAGTTTAATGTTATCCGCTTGACTGTAGTATTAAGAGTGAACACGTTTGGTTGTTGCAACCAAGCCAGGGCATTCCTAGACTCATTAGTCACATGAGGTGGGTTCAAGGAGGTGATCCTGACTGTGTGCGACTTTTGGGAATACATCATGAAAAGACATTCATAGAAGGGGTGATCCTCACAAAATGCTATTAGGGAAAGAAATATATTTTATTAAAAAAGGCCGCAAGGGTGTTAGTTCCTGCACTCATTCCACCCTCTTAGCATGTTAGCATGCCCATGTGGGTGTGTAATATTCTATTCAATGCCCATTGTCATTATTGGCAGTGGCACACGTACCTGTGTCCGTTGCACCGAAACAGAGCGCTGAGCTTAGGGTGAGTGCACATGGATCAGAATGCCCCACAGTTCTGGTCATGCACATTATGAAGCCAGGTGTACGCGTCCCAGCTTCAGAACAGTCTAGTGCGCATGACCGGAAGTGTGGTGACTTCTGATCCATGCGCAATGACCCTAAGCTCGGCATCTGATGATGCTGGGCCATAGGCGTTGAATACTGTGAGGGTGCTAACATGCTAAAGCTGGGTTTACACACTGCAACATCGCAAAGGACATCGCTGTAACGTCACCGGTTTTGTGACGTAACAGCGACCTCCCTAAGTCTCTGTTGAGTCGCTGGTGAGCTGTCAAACAGGCAAACCTGGCCAACAACTCAACAGCGATCTGGACCTGCAGAGCGACCTAGCTGGTTGTTGGGGACGTTGATAAGCAGCTTTTTGAAAGGGAAGTTGCTAACAAAGTCGCTGCAAAGTCTTTCACACACTGAAACTTTATAGCGATGCATGCTGCACAGCGGGAAACAAAGGACCTAGGAATGGTCCTGAATGATTTGTAGTGATCAGCAACTTCACAGCAGGGGCCAGGTCGCTGATAGGTTTCACACACTGCAACATCGCAAACAACATCGCTATTGCGTCACAAAACCGGTGACGTTACAGCGATGTCGTTTGAGATGTTGCAGTGTGTAAACCCAGCTTAAGAGAGTGGAATGATTTCAGGAACTAACACCCTTGCGACTAGTCCCTGGCCTCATTAGGATATCATAAAGGATCTTTAGAAATACGTTTTCTAAAGATTTCTTTATGTATGCTACTGGATTCAGGGACGGTTAGGCAGGGATTAGCAATATGCACCCAGAACTGCTCTTGGTTCTTGGTGCATATTGCACCTTTCAGGTTCACTTTAATTATCTCTAAAGAGTTTTTTTGCTTTGAGTTCCCTGGTCAAAAAATTCCAAAGGGACGTGGTAGTACCATAAAATCTGTATTCTTTTAGAAAGATGCATTGTATATTCAAAGCTAAAAAAATTTTCTTAACCACCCCACATCTTGAGACATTAACCAAGAGGAAGAGACCGTCTCAAATCCTGGGAGTTTCCACCAGAAGATTGTATTAACTTATAAAGGGGTTGACCACAAATGGCATATTGATTGAGAAAGGTCTAGGGCTTCTCCATCCGTAATGATACCCTGTGATTGATGGCACCAATCTCTAGGATATTGGTTCGGGCCACAGAACAGCTGCCTCCACAGACTATGTGAAAGATTCAGTTTATGTTCACACCAGACCTCCTCAAAGATAGAGAAGCAGCATGATTATATAGGATGGGACAAATCCCTCTTGTAATTTATGATTTTTTAAGAACAGCAAATGTCACGGAGCAGAACTTAAGCTTCGGTCCCAGCGCTGCTGTTTAGCAGTGTTAGCCGCGCGGCATTATAATGTTGCACAATGACAAATGATGGTGAGCAGTAAGGGACCGTTCTAAAAGTTCCATCATTGCACATTTCATTCCAAGTCCCATCCAAGGCTATCACACACAATAAATGAACAACATATTTTTCTTTTCATTTCCTGGAGTATTGTATTTCTTCAGCACTTATCATCTTAAAGGGAGCAAGTGGGGATACTTGAAATGACCATACGTCTGCTATTATGGATGGCAACGTCCTTTCACCAGCATAGTCCTCATCGACAAAGTAGTGCCTTTTATCTATTGAATCTGTCTAGTTGTACATTTCTTTCTTCTGCCATTTTATTTATGGGGTAAGCAATAATGTAGCTGCCGATAGTGATTTTTATTATCTACACTGTTGTGAAACTGTATGCTAGCGATAGCAATTGGTATCAGATCCTATATAGTGTGAAGGCTGAATCCACATAGGGATGGCTTAAAAAATGGCTAAGGTTAGTAGAGCCCCTAGAAATCATTCCTTTATCATTCCCAGGGCTATTGTGTAAATGGAGTCTTTCCTGGTCCTGTGGTAGTGCTGTCTGGTTGGGCTTAAAGCGCACCGTTCACCAGGATTTCCCTATATAACCTCAAGCCAGTGCTATACTGGCACTATCATGCGTATGCTGTACATACCTTTAGTTGTCAGCTAGGATGTATAGGTTTTGAAAAACAAGCAAGTAAAGTTTGTAAAATGAGCAGCTTTTTGAATGGCAACAGCTGCCGATCAGCTGATAGCTGGGATGAGTTTTGATAGTGGTTCCTGCCCCTCTGCTTATCCGTCCTCCCCTTATCTGTTATTTAGGCTAATTCTGTAATAAAGGCGTTTTACTAAGTGGCTAGAAGGACCTATGCGGATATCATAACCATGTGACCAGAAGGGGCGGGACCTCATCAAACATAGCTGATACAAGGAAGCAACATTATTTTTCTGTTGGCGGTGGCCCTGCCCCTTCTGGTCACATGGGTATGATATCAGCACAGGTCCTTCTAGCTTAATAAAATGCTTCTATAATAGAATCAGCATAAATAACATATAAAGTGAGGATTAACAGGCAGAGGGGCAGGAATCACTATCAAAACCCACCCCAGCGATTAGCTGATCGGCAGCTGCTGCCAATCAAAAAGCTGCTCATTTTACAAACTTTACTTGCTTCTGTTTCAAAACCTATACATCATAGCTGACAACTAATGATATGTATTGAGTCAGCATGATAGTGCAAGGATAGCACTGGCTTTAGGTTATATAGAAAAATCCTGGTGATTGGTGCGCTTTAAACACAACCATAGCATTCTGTAGAAAAAAATATTCAGTTTCTGCAGCTGCTACTGGGGCAGGTCTTTCTCTAATGATTCATATATTGAATAGTAGCTATTATGTATAGAATATTGGAAGCTGCTCAATGTGGTGGTAGTAGTTAGATATCATTTAGTGGTTAGATCCATGGATATGAGAAGCTGAAAATTGGTGGTATGGGGGGGAGGAAACTTTGTTACCAAAAAAAATCTGGATTTAATTTAACACTTGTGGAATGCGCAGGAAAACAAAACAGGATTTAAAGGATCTGCTATTGATTTATTGGTGCCATATAGCACAGGAAACCCTTAAAGAGGTGGCTCACTGCTCAACATTAGTGGCCACATCAAAGTACTGCTCATAGGGAATGATTTTCTCAAATACTTTGTGCAGTAAATTCTGCCTCTGAGCGGCGCTATTAAGGTCTGCACATCTCCATCAAGTGACCCCCGGGCTCCATGACCTCTGAGATCCGGTGATGTCATGTCAACTTCCAGTTGACCTGACATCACTATGGCCTGCCAGAGTCTTCCTGAGTTACTGGGCTGTGGGTGGAGTTTCACAGCTTGTCACAGCCCAGCATCTCACATTCTCTCTCCTTCATTGCAGAGCACTGGGCTGTGATGAGCAGTGAAACTCCGCCCACAGCCCAGTCACTCCGGGAGACTGGGACCCGCCTCGGTGATGTCAGGTCAACTGGAAGTTCATGTGACATCCCCGGATCTCAGAGGTCATGGAGCCTGTGGGTTTCTTGATGGGGATGTGCAGACCACAATAACGCCACTCAGAGTCAGAATTTACAACACAAGGTAGTTGAGAAAAGCCTTCTCTATTAGATTTACATCGATATTGCCACTAATGAGTAGTGAACCACCCATTTAAAGAGGTTATCCACTACTTTTACATTGATGGCCTACCCTTAGGATAGGTCATAGTAACATAGTAACATAGTTTCTAAGGCTGAAGTAAGACCTTATGTCCATCTAGTTCAGCCTATTTTAGTGCCGCTGTTCTCCAGTGTTGAGCCTGTGGAAGGCAAAATCCCACAGAGTAGAAGCCAGTTTTCTTCATAGGGAAAAATTATTTCATCTATCTACCTGTAACATTATGCTATTTATAACCTTCTCATCAATGTCTGATTGGCTGGGGCCAACACCCGACACACCCCCCCTCCCGATCAGCTATTCTTGGTGCTGGCGACGAAAGCAGGCAGCCAGAATTGCTCAGTTCCGGAGCTGCTCCGTCTTCTGATACCGGCCGCAACTAGGTACTGCTCATCGGCCTCCTATTGATTTGAATGGGAGGTGGATGTGCAGTACCTGGCTGCAGCTGCTTTGAGTTGACTCCAGAGCTGAGCATTTCCAGCTACCAGCTGCCGATGGCGGCATCGGGAACACTGATCAGCGAGGGTGCTGGGTGTTGGACCCCGGCCGATTAGACATTGATGACCCATCCTAAGGGGCACTTTGCACACTACAACATCGCAAGCCGATGCTTGCGATGCCGAGCGCGATAGTCCCCGCCCCCGTCGCAGCTGCGATATCATGGTGATAGCTGCCGTAGCGAACATTATCGCTACGGCAGCTTCACATGCACTCACCTGCCCTGCGACGTCGCTATGGCCGTCGTTCCGCCTCCTTATTAAAGGGGTGAGTCGTGCAGCGGCCAATAGAAGCAGAGGGGCGGAGCTGAGAGGGACGTAAACATCCTGCCCACCTCCGTCCTTCCGCATAGCCGGCGTGAGCCGCAGGACACAGGTAAGGTGATGTTCCTCGCTCCTGCGGCTTCACACACAGCGATGTGTGCTGCCGCAGGAACAAGGAACAACATCGTAACATCGGTCCTTCCAAAATTATGAAAATGATCGACGCTACACCGATGATATGATTTGGACATTTTTGCGCTCCTTAATCGTATCAAAAAGGATTTACACACTACGATATCGACTGCGACGCCGGATGTGCGTCACTTTCGATTTGACGCCACCGACATCGCAGCTGCGATGTCGTAGTGTGCAAAGTACCCCTAAGGCTACAATATCAATGTAAAAGTAGTGGACAACCTCTTTAAGATCTTAAAGAGTCCATGCCATGATGGATCCAAACCATAGCTTCTCTAGGGAAGTGCTAGATATACCACCTTCTTTTAGATATCTGTGTCTTCTAGGATTTTGCAACATTGCAGTGAATTGTGGCTCAATCAAGTAATTAGATAACTGATCCTTTCCATCACTAGACGTACCTGAGGACATAAGCTGTCAATCTGGGTGGCAGCCATACGGACTAACTTCACCCCATCTTCATTATTAGATATGGAACACGCGAGGTTCGCAACCTAAAAAGCAAAAAAATAAAATGTAAAATAGAGAAAAGCGTCTCCTGTCATAAAATCAAGCTATGGTATTAATCAAGATGTCAATCACAAATAGATCCTCGATGCACAAATGTACAGGTACAGTCCCATGGTTTATAGTCACATAGCCCCATACGGGTCCCCAGGGACGATTCCCTGTGCTGTGCTCTTCTGTTTTGAGGCTCTGTAGGGAGTAAAACCATATGGTGATGCATTATGTTTCATCTTTCTTTATATGGATAAATGATTTTCTGATCTCTTGATTATACTCTACTGAACAATATATCCACAATTTTACATTGAACATTATGACACCTAACAGACTGACAGTTCCATTTTTTCAGGAATTCAAAAAGTATTTTTTTTTGAGAATTTATAATTGATGGTGCATTACCCAGAACACCCACAACCTACATTGCCTTCCATACAAGTATGGCCATGTCTGGTATTGCTGAGCTGCAGTACCAGGCGCGGCCACACTCGGAGGAATGTCACTGTGCCGGCAAGAGCAATAAGAAGCCATTTCTTATTGTTCTATTGATTGGATGAGAGTCACAGGGATCAGAACTGCGCTGATCATAAATTAATGACCTGATGCAGGGGTGAACAACATTTTTCCCTGATGGGCCACATGAGAGACCATGACAATTGTGGGGGCCAAACCAATAGGCTGAAATTAATTCTACTAAAATAGGAATTTCAATTATTTTATATTGATAATAATTGTATTATTTAATAATGAGCAGAATTAAGTATGCTGACATATCCCTATGCACTGTATGAGTCCGCACACAGCCACCCTTTGTACCGTGTGAGCCCACACAAAGCTTCCTATATAGAGTATGAATCCACACAGCTCCCGATATAGAGTATAATTCCACACACGGCCCCCAATATACAGTGTGACCACCTATATAGCCCCTCTGTATCCCTTTTTCCCCTCTTTATATAGTATGAGCTCCTAAAAATCCTGTTATATACTTTGTGAAAAACAACACAGCCCGTATGTATAGTATGAGCCCCCAATAATACCCAAATATATAGTATTAGCCCACTTATAATCTCCTATATACAGTATTAACCCCCTCATATCCCTCCTACATACAGTATGAGCCCCATAATAGCCCCCATATACAGTCTAAAAGGTACTTTACACAATGCGATATCGGTACCGATATCGCTAGCAAGCGTAACCGCCCCCGTCGGTTGTGCGTCACGGGCAAATCACTGCCCGTGGTGCAAAAAATCGCTAACACCCATCACACGGACTTACCTTCCCTGCGACGTTGCTCTGGCCAGTGATCCTCCTCCTTTCTAAGGGGGCGGTTCGTGCGGCGTCACAGCGACGTCACACGGAAGCCGTCCAATAGCAGAGGAGGGGCGGAGATGAGCGGCCTGAAAATGCCGCCCACCTCCTTCCTTCCTCATTGCCGGTGGACGCAAGTAAGGAGATGCTCGTCGTTCCTGTGGTGTCAAACATAGCGATGTGTGGTGCCGCCAGAATGACGAACAACATGCCTGCAGCAGCAACGATATTTGGAAAAGGAGCGACATGTCAACGAGCAACGAATTTTCACGTTTTTGCGCTCGTTGATCGTCGCTCCTTGGTGTCACACGCTGCGATACTGCTAACGATGCCGGATGTGCATCACTAACGACGTGACCCCGACGATATATCGTTAGCGATGTCGCAGCGTGTAAAGCACCCTTAAGACCCCACATACCCTCCCATATACAGAATGAGTCATCATCACATAGCCTCACTATATACAGCAAGACCCCCCACACAGCCTCCCTATGTTAAATTTGAGCCACCACATAGCCCCTTTTGAGGGCTTTGCATTTGTGTCTGTTGAATATGTGGAAAAAAGAGATGGCGACTCAATGTGCCACAAATCATACAATTATACTGTAGAATGGTAGAGTTGGAAAGGACCACAAGGTCCATCGGGTCTAACCCCCTGCGAGTGCAGGCTTTCCTAAATCATCCTAGCTTTATGTTTATCCAGTTTCCACTTGAAGATTTCCATTGATGGAGAGCTCACCACCTCCCGTGGTCGCCTGTTCCACTCCTTGACTGCCCGGAAATGTTTTCACAACTATCTGCATCCTGAGAATACAGATAGTGGGGATATCATGATTCGACTGGAGGTATCGGGAGGGCATGGTGAGGCCCGTGGTCCACTGTGTTCAGACTTTTGTCTTTTTCAGTCTGCGAACCGAGCGGAAACAGCCAGAGAACCACATGGAGCCCACAGACCGGATTTTGCCCAGGTCGTTTTTTATGCATTGATGGAGAATATTTGGGAGGTCCAGAAAAAAAATCCCGAAGAGATCTGTAATCAAAATGAAAGGAGAATTCCTGAAAACCCCCCTGCCCCCCTCCCAAATAAACATAACAAACAAGACAACGCATTAGAGTTACAGCTATAGGGACCTAGAAAGTCACTTTGCCGCATATATACACACATTATGTATCTTAAATAACCGGGATAATCAGGGGCCCTGCTACGGGCCAGGACCTTAACGTTTTTATTTTGGCACTGTGCAAACAGAAAGCCGGCAGAACTCTGACTACAGCATTAGACGAAAATAGAAAATAAAGCATAAAGTAAAATTAGGGCAAGAGAGGTAAAGCAGACATTTGGAAAGTTATTGAGGGTTTTGTTTGGATTCCGTGAAAAGTAAAAGTACAATTCAAAGAGACATTTTTCTTCCACTGTGTTGATTATGGTGCATGCTGTTGCTACTATGTAAATTTTCAGGTTTTCTAAGTTTAGAAAAATAAAACCAGCACAGGTGGGAGAAATTTCGGTATTTTGCTTTCAGGTCCACAGGCAGAAGCAAAACTGTGTTCCATAAAGCCTTAAATAGGTTTTTCAATAAAATTCGTTGTCATACTATAAACAAGAACAACATAAAAAAGTAATGCTAGCTACCGCAACTTACAGCAGAAAAAAGTTCTGTATACCAAAAACAATTCACATAGCTTGTTTTCAAAATCACAAAGCATATAGCATATGATGCTAGTCCCTACTTACGGATAGTATAAATGGAAGGGTAGTGAGACAAGCCGGGGTCAGGGAACAGGAGGACACAACAGGACACAGGGAGTAAGCAGAAATGCAGTCAAGTCACACGCCGAGGGTCAGAATTCCAGGAGAGTACGTTTTAGATTCATGGAGTAGACAGAGACATGGTCAGGTAACGGTCCGAGGTCAAAAGCCAGAAGGTAATGACAAGAACAGGCAGTGGGCAGAGAAGAGTCAAACAACGGTCCGGGGTCAAGAAACTTAGATCAGATCACAAGCACGAACCAAGAGCACAACTGCATAATGACAAAGTATCACTGGCGAGGTTTTGAGAGAGCATGCTCAGTAATGAAACAGAGCAATTACCAGGAAGGTGGAACACCTTAGTAATCAGCACCTCCCAGAACCTGCATGGAATCCTGCGCTGTCAAACAACCTGTAAGCTAGTGCTGAAAGAAACACAGCAGAGCATCTCCAAATGCAAGATGCTCTGCACAAAGGAAACATGTCACTGCTGGCTCAGTAGTTCAGGAAGGGACAGCAGAGCATCATCTTGTTACGAACCGGCGCCGCCATAGCCGCAAGCAGCCTGCTGCGGTTCCTGTTGCTCCCAGGCTCTGGCTGCCGTTCTTGGCAGTGCCTCGGGTTGTCCAGTTGGCTGCTCCTTCCACCACGTCTAAGTGTGGAGAGGCGGCTAGTGTGCATGCGTGCGCCGATTTACCCCAGCCAAAGTCTAAGCCCGGTGTTTTGCCTAGTGAGCATGCTCAGCCTGATTGTGTTATGTCTGAGACTAAGTCCTCAGTTCAGGCTACTGAGCATGCTCCCACAATTAACCCTAACAGCCTCTTTGCACAGGTACTTGGACTTCGTGCTGTGTCTAAGTTCTGGGATGTGCCTACTGAGCATGCTCAAACTGATAGTCTGCTTTCTGAGCCTGTTGCTCAGGCTACTGAGCATGCTCAGGCACTTAGTGCATCAGAGGCTAGGTCCGGTAAGGACCTCACTGAGCATGTCCGTGAGCTGGCAGGCCCTGATAGGGCAGACGGTGTCAGGTCTCCTGATGATGTGGCAACTCCGGACTGGCTCGCAGAGGTTCGCCCCTATGATCTGGCACCTCACCATTGGTCGTCAGACGATGACTGGTGAAGTGTTTGGGGCGTGGCGAGGTCATCAATGACGTGGCGGTTCCGGATAGGCCGCATTTGACGTCACTGATGACATGGCACTCTGCTATTGGACCTTGGTGGTTCCACCCTGGGTTTGGGGCAGACCCAGGTTATAAAAGGGGCTGGAGACAACATGGAGGTGCGCAGTCTTCATTTAGAGTTCTTGGTGGCATAAGCCTTGTTGGAAGCGGTAGGTAGGGCTAGGCGAACGGTGCCTGTCACGCCAAGATTCGTGGCTCAGCACATGAGGGTCAGGCGCCGTGCTTCCTTGCTACCGTTCCTGTTGTGCTAGAGCAGTCCAGTGGCGTTAACTGGGCTGCGGCTGCTGCGTCACCTGTTCAGTTGTGCCTCCTACGCACACGGGCAGAATACCTGTTGCGTCACCTGTCCGAGAGTGCCCTCTACGCACACGTACAGTGTACCTGCTGCGCCACCTGTCCGGTTGTGCCCTCTACGCGCATGGACAGCGCACCCCAGAACCCCTGTGAAGTTAACAGGGTGTTCCTGGATTGGGTGTGTGAACCCTATTATCCTCCTCGGCTTCCCAGTCAAATGCTACTGGTGTGACTACATGGTCTGACGTGTCCTTTACACACGTGGCCAGTCGAGTGGTGGCCAGAAACGCTAATCAAGGGACCGCTCGGCCTGACGTGTCTTACACACGTGGCTGACAGGGCGCTGTCGCAGCGGTCTTCTCGGTCAACGCTAACTGGTTACCATCCGGCCTGACGTGTTGTTACACACGTGGTCGGAGTAGCGTCCGTTCCACCGAAACGCTAACTGGGTTGTCGTCCGGTCTGACGTGTCCCTACACACGTGACCGGTTCCTTGAGTTATCTCAGAGCCATCCAGCTCTATAGTCTCCGCCTAACCCACAGGGTGCCAGCAGCTCCATTACCATCTGGAGCACGGTGGGCCCCGACTGGCGATTGGGATATATACCCCTGGTCCTAATCTGCCGGTCCCCCCGTAACACATCTGTGTGTAAGATGCTGTGCACAGAGGAATCATGACAGATGCATGGACTGGCCGCAGACCTCATGTATGCCTTTGTGGCGATAGAAAATCCTTCTGCCGATTGGTGCAACACACTTATAGTACCTACAAAGAAACATGGATGTGTCAATCCAAGCTATTTCTTGCTGGAAGAAAGTGTACTGAGGTGACATGTTGTCACATTCATCCTTGAAGACATCAACCACTTTATTGTGTAAAGGGAACCGTGATATATAATGTTGTGCAGTGTGCTATGAGGAGGCTGAGTTCTTCCCAGTAATAGACAGTAGGCACAGATAGAGTTAGCTGTTGGTACTAGCCCATAAAGTAGGAGCTAGAGTACAGGGAAAGGGAAAGTTTCTGTTACAACGGTACATAGTGCCCAGCGTGTGACAGAGATAGACCTCAGGTCTGAAAAGTTGTATGTAGTGCATGATGAGGGTACACCTGAAGACGAGACCATTACAGAGCATAACATGAGAAAAATAGAGAACTGAGAAAAAGGAGGAGGTGACATGACACAGAGTGACCTAGGGGAGTCTGGTCAGTGCATTGACCGAAGGAATGAATCCCTGAGAGAGAGGGATACGGATGCAGGGAAGAACAGACTGTGGAATGAAGTGAGTGTCTTTGGCGGGTGTTCTCTAAAGGTCTAAGGGATCTTACCGCTCAATTTTGCCATATTGGCAACATCCCTCTAAGAAGGAAAAGATGTGGAACCCCTTGAGGAGGAAAATGACTTTCATGGACTGTAATGTGATGCTAGTATGTGTAGTTTTGGAAAGAGAAGGACTTATGGAGGTTGAAGCAACTGGTGTACTCTACTGATGTACTCTACTGATGTTTGGAAGATGATTTTAATGATTCTCTGTGATAAAGAAACATAAAAGAAGATTTTTGCCTGCTTTCTAATATACACCATTGTTACCAAGTTTGTGTTCAGTCAAAACAAGTTTATAATGAATTCCTGGTCTCCCTCAATGAACTGTGTGCCATCTGGTCCTGGTCAGCTGAACCCATCGGCAACATGCAGCCTGAAAATGTGTATCGCCTCCATAGTCCAGCAACACACACCCAGCCAGGACCTCCTTCTTCATGTAGAGTGCCAGGGTGAGGCAGATGACTGCCTCGCCAAAAACTACCACTCCATACCACGCTACACAGACATATGGACATCATCGATGGATTAGTGTACCGGACACTGAGACAAAGCATAGAGACTTACTTATCTAAATATCTCCTGGCCCATGTGTCAACCTCCAGCCTCCGACGTTTCGTCACCTTCATCAGGCCCCCTGATAAAGGTGACGAAACACACGTCGGAGGCTGGAGGTTGACACATGAGCCAGGAGAAATTTAGATAAGTAAGTGCACAGCATTGTATTGGTTATTTGTGCAATAATGAGAGTGCTTTAAGTGTTTACACATCTTGTGAACCTGCTCTTGTTGTCTCCTTCCACACTGGTGGTATTGTCTTTTTTATGTTTTTTTAAAAACGTTTTCTGAATAAAAAATAATAAATTTTAAAATTTTTAATTGAAATTTTGTCAATTGGTTTACATTTAATTAGAGTCTATATAGACATAGAAAAGTGAATATTTTAATCAGATAATATTTAGTGGAGTCGGTGAGACATCACCTAAGTGGTGCGAGCTGCACAGATGATGTCACACCATGCTAGTGCATCAAATGCTGTGTTAGGGAGCCTGATAAGCTCAGGAAATTTGTGCAGCTGCTGACCATCGCCAAAGAGCACAAACCTGGATCGAGGACTGGAATTGCACAAAGTACTTCACTCTTTTCTATTTAAAAAGCATATGATGTTTTTTCAAACTGACTTGTGACCAAGTAACAGGTGTGAGCAGTGTGAAAATCATATCTGAATTTAGATACAAAGGGAAGAAATTCACTCAATCTTTGCATTTTACATCTGTGTGTGCCAAACTAAGCATGGAGAACAGATAAGCAGAAGAGTTGTCTGAGGTCTTGAGAACAAAAGATTGTTGAAAAATTTTAACAACCTCATGGTTACCAGTCAATTTCCAGAGATCTTGATGTTCTTTTGTCCATAGTGCGCAACATAGCCAAGAAATTTGCAACCCTTAGCACTGTAATCTCCCTGGATGTGTAAGGAAGAGAAAAAATGATGAAGACTGCAACACAAATAGGCCAAATAGTCGATAAGCAGTACCAATTAAGTTGCAAAAAAAATCAAACTGTCTTGCAAGCTCAGAGTGCATCAGCAACAATGCAAACTATCCATCAACATTTGAATGACATGAAACTATATGGCAGGACACCCAGGAAGACCCCATTGCTGACATGGAGAAATGAAAATACAAGACTGCAGTTTGCTAAAATGTAAGTAAGCCTAAATCCACCTGGGAAAACATCTTGTGGACAGATGCGACCAATATAGAACTTTTTGGTAAAGCACATCACTCTACTGTTTACTGCAAATTGAATGAGGCTCGCAAAGACAAGAACACAGGACCTACAGTCAAATATGGTGGAGGGTGAAAAATGTTTTGGGGTTGCTTTGCTGACTCTGGCACTGGGTTCCTTCACTGTGTGAAAGGCATCATGAAATCTGAATATTACGAAAGCATTTGGGGTCAGAATATACTGTCTGAAAGCTGGGTTTGCTTTTTAGGTCATGGGTCCTCCAGCAGGACAATGACCTCAAACATACTTCAAGAAACCCTCAGAAATGGATGAAAATAAAGTGCTAGAGAGTTATGAAGTGGCAGCCATGTGTTGGGATCTAAATCCCATTGAACACCTGTAAAGATATCTTAAAATTGCTTGTTGGGAGAAGGCGTCTGTAACACTTATGTAGATACTCCTGGAATTTGATAGCATGGAATACAATGAAACTGAGACAAGGGTTGGGTGGATATTCTGTATTAGCAAATAATAAACATGCAGTGTAAGTCATAGAGAATAATAGTAGGTAACGTACGCACAGCACTATTACATGAAAGTCCAGGATAATATGCAGGAGTAAGCACAGCAAATATATGGTTACTTCTGTACTCCTAGAAGCCTTGAAGGGAGGGAACCACAGCAAGGATCAGGATAAACCAGTAAACTGCAGGCAGCTGAGTAATAATGAGGCAGAGCACAGAACTAAACAAACGTCAGCGGGATGTCCAGCAGCAAGTCGAATGATTCAGGAGCCAACAGCACAAAATACTCAGACAAGGAATAAATCTCGGACCAGGACTTTTAAGCGGGGCAGACAGGAAGTTCAAGGACTAGACAAGGCAATAGACTCCATCTTGGACGATGGCAAGAAGACTTAACAAATGCCATGGAAAACCCTGGCCCTTACAGCTTCCTTCAAATATGAGAGACCTGGAGTAATTTGCAAAAGAGGAGTCCAAAGTTCCAGATGAGAGGTATAAAAAAGCATTTGATGGTTATAGGAAGCGATTGATTGCAATTATTTATTCCAAAAAATGTGAAACCAAAAATTAAGTTGAGGGTGCCAACAATTTTGTCATGCCCATTTTTGTAGTTTTTGTGTAATGAGATCCACTTTGCCTTTTTTTCCTCAGTTTTGTTGTGTAGTTCCAATATACAATACACAAAGGAAAAGAAACGTGAATAACAAAACGTGAAACTGGAAGTATTTTTTAAGAAGAAATACTTCATTTCCTGTAACAATTTTAAGGGTGTCGACTGTCGACACTTTCGGTCTTGACTGTATGGTGTATAGGAATCTTCCATGCTGTGACTCTTTTCACTGTCAAGTTTTTAAAGCTCTACTGTTGCAATGTTCTTTACCTTCATCAACACCGATAACTCAAATTACTGCTGTTGAGTTTTTTTTAGTTTTAGACATGTTACATGCACGGTATTATTACTAGGGATGATTGAATACCACAAATATCCGACTTCACGAACATTCGCCGAACAGGACGCCGCTATTCGACTATTCGTGAATATTTGATGCACAATGTAAGGGGTACTTTGCACACTACGATATCGCAGGTGCGATGTCGGTGGGGTCAAATCGAAAGTGACGCACATCTGGCGTCGATGTCGATATCGTAGTGTGTAAATCCTTTATGATACGATTAACGAGCGCAAAAGCATCGTAATCGTATCATCGGTGTAGTGTCCGACATTTCTATAATGTAGCTGCAGCGATGGTACGATGTTGTTTCTCGTTCCCCTGCGGCACCACACATCGCTGTGTGAGAAGCCGCAGGAGCAAGGAACATCAGCTTACCTGCGTCACCGTGTCTCACGCCGGCTATGCGGAAACATCCCGCTCATCTCCGCCCCTCCGCTTCTATTGCCCGCCTGCCGTGTGACGTCGCTGTGACGCCGCACGACCGTCCCCCTTAGTAAGGAGGTGGTTCGCCGGCCACAGCGACGTCGCAGGGCAGGTGAGTGCATGTGAAGCTGCCGTAACAATAATGTTCGCTACAACAGCAATCACAAGATATCGCTGCTGCGACGGGCGTGGGGACTATCGCGCTCGGCATCGCAAGCAACGGCTTGCGATGTCGTAGTGTGCAAAGTACCCCTTAGTCTATTGGAAACCCGAATAGCAATTATTCGGGCTTCCCATAAACTTGCAGTGCTCATCGAACATTTGCATAGTGGCAACCTATTTGTTGGATATTCGCGAAGTTGGATATTTGCGGTATTCGATCATCCTTAATTATTACATCTCATTGTGTTCTACATACTGTAGATTGACGTCAAAACCAAACCTTCACCAAATTTCCTTGCCTTGCAAACTTTATTTTAAACAGCATCATGAATGCATCTCCTATTTCACATCTGTACAGAAAACAGCTGATCCATTTTTAAATAGCACGTATGAGTATTCATTGTGCCTTCCAGCAGAGATACCAGTTGGAGATGATTCATGAATGAGTTCAAATACCCTCGTCTTTTGCAAATTTTCCTCTGGTCTCCCCTTGCGGTATTAATCTGTTCGCTTGTCTTGTGTACATCACTGTATAAGCTCTGATCCATCTGTTCTTCAGAGTCCATTCTACTTCAGAGCAATTACTAACGCGGGTTTGCATGTATCACAATGTCAAATCCTACCGGAGTGCATGCCACCCTGGGCATCGGAGACTCTTTCGGGGCACAATCCACTCAACATTCCATCTTTATATAATCATTTCTTCCTTTCGAGGGGAAATAAATGACTTTCTCTATTTATTAACGCCTTCAGAGCTTCATGTCAAATTATTTTTTTTATTACAAGCTGACATTTTCCGAATGATTTGCTCGTACATCAAGAAAGCATCGGCAAACAAAGGCAACAATAAAAGATGCCAGATGCTGACAAGTCATCGGATACAACAATCTGGGGAAAGTTTCAACGTAAAGCTAAGTGTGCTATTACAGGCCATACATTGCATGAATGCTATCCTTATTTTGAGTTTTATTTGCTCAGGGATGGTGACCTGGATGAGGGAAATACTTCTTAGAGGTTTAAAATGGACCATTCATCTTGTTTGCGTGCGAGGCCGGAGAAGAATTCGGAAACAGTTTAATAGTTTTGTAATAGTTTTATTGCCCTTTTAAGATACCTATCAAAGCTGATGTGAAATGTGCAATTCTCCGAGAACAGTGTTTTATTTCTTCATAATACGGCTCCAGGATTTTCCTTTATTCTCTCTGGGCATTAATCACACTGGACAGCGAAGCTCGGAGCCGAGAGAATGTGTTAAGAAGAGCGGCACTTCAAGAGCATCAGCAATGCAACCATCCTCTGTAATAATGAAGACCCTGGCAAATGAGCATTTGTACAAGGTCTCATAGGAGATCATTATCCCATCCTATCATTTACATAGCGCTGTACGTATCTGGACAAACATGCATACATATCTGTTATGCCGGAATTGTTATATAAAGGAACACTAAACCTAGAAATAAATGTTGAACTGAAACTAGCAATATAGTATTTGTTTCTGTTTGTCTACAGCACTTTCTGCAGGATCCTGTCTTGCAGAAAGCCTGATAAAAGGAGCAGAGGTTAGTAATGGGGGCGGGGCAGAGGGGGGAAGCTCCTGCTGCAGCTACTTGTCTTAGGTTGCTTTCACACTTGCGTCGTTTTGCAATATGTTGCCTTGAGGAAATATGGCATCCTGCAAAATATTTAGCAGGATTCCATTTTTCCCCCATAGACTTGCATGGACGACGGATTGTGACTGATGGCCCTGCGTTGCATCCGCCGCTCGATGGATCAGTCATGGAATGACTGACCGTCGGGCAGCAGCAGCGCATCATGTAGCGTTTTTCGGAGCGTCGAAAAAACGTAATGTGCAGGATTCCATCGGCATCTGTCTTTTTTATAACGGAAGCCTATAGGAGCGGAATCTGTTGGAATGCGTCACTGGACGGATTCCTGTGACGGATCCATCATTTACCAACTGAGCATGCTCAGATGAGTAAATTGCAGAAAAAAAAAAAAGCTGCAATGGATCAGTTTTTTTTCAGCATCAGTCGCATCAGATGTGGCACTATCTGCAACGCTTCCGTTGCATCAGTCATACAACGGATTGCAACTGATGCAAAATGACGCAAGTGTGAAAGCAGCCTTATAGTAACGTATGTACAGTGAGGAGAACAAGGGTGGACCTGACGGTGCTCCTAAGGATTTCTTTATATGTCTTCCGGTTTCAATTAAAGTATGACACAACATAGGAGGAGTTTATGGGAGGAAGTTCTGGGACATACAGTATTTTTTTTCTTTTGTGTATTTTCAATGTTTAATGTTTCCGTAAGTCCATATGTCATGCACTGGCACCATACACTTAGCATTAGGGCGAAGTCACACTTGCGAGTGACTCGCGTCAGCATCACCCAGCACGGCCTGCTGCTTTCCAGACAGGTGCGGTTCCGTTGTATATATTTCTATGCAGCTGAGATGCTCCAGTCCGGAGAGTGTGCGGCCGTGCCAGGTGATGTTGATGCAAAACTCTCGCAAGTCACTCGCAAGTGTGAATCTGGCCTTAGACACAATATAGCTGATAAGTTCTGTTCAGGCAGAGTTCAGGACCCAGGGACGTTGGGAGTAGTGGTCTCCTGCTGCTTTGCAGCTAAGGCAAGGGAAGGGCACGAGAAGGTTTGGACGACACAGGGGTTGCAGTCAAAGTTCTTTACTCACTGAGATGTCACCGCCTCTGGAGTGTCGGGCGCTGCTGTTGTGGCACCCCTGACCTGGTCAGGCACCACTGAGTACTGCACCCATGCTGGGGCAGTACTTCCAGGTAATCCTGAAGGCTGGAATAGGGTGTGTAAGCACAGACACATAGCAACCAGGTCTCCCACACCTTGAGAGGGGACCCTTGGGCAGACCCAAGAGGGGGCGTGCCTCCACATCTCAGCAAGGGGTGTAGGGGAAGGGGCTGAAAGCTAGGTTGCAGCGGTTGTCAGGAAAGTAAGAGGAGAGCCAGTCTGAGAGGGAAGCGTGGCAGTTGCGAGCGGGATGCACGCTGACCCTAGTCAGACCCTGCACTTGAAGTAGCTGTTGGCAGGGGAGAATAGTCACCAGCAAGTCAGTCGGAAAGATGCTGAGGGAGTCAGTCTGTCAAGTACGGGGACTCCTGGTGACTAGGCACGCACAGGGAACAGGTCCTTAGAGTAGACGTCCATTTATTTGATCTACTAAACCTGCCAGTGAGGGGAACTACAAGTCCCTCACCAACCAACTAGAGTCTGAGCCTCTGCAGCAACGAGGAGGGGGCCCATAAGGAGGATTGAGCCTGCAGCCATCTTCCTTGGTCCACGCTGCCAGCAAAAGGGCCAAAAAGGGGAGAAAAGGCAGTAGCGATGTCCATGGATGAATCCCACGGTACTTCAAGTCAGGGGTTATCCGAAACATGAAGTGCTACGAAGGCGAGTTAACGGTTACCCTTATGCCGGCATCACACGGGACGATCTATCGTGCGATCGCACGAGCGATCGTACTCGCCCCCATCATTTGTGCATCACGGGCAATTAGTTGCTCGTGGCACACAAAGTGGTTAACCCCCGTCACACGCACTTACCTCCCGGGCGACGTCGCTATGGGCGGCGAATATCCTCTTCCTGAAGGGGAAGGCACATTCGACGTCACAGCGACGTCACACGGCAGCCGGCCAATAAAAGTGGAGGGGCGGAGATGAGCGGGATGTCACATCCCGCCCACCTCCTTCCTTCCGCATTGCCGGCGGGATGCAGGTAAGCTGTGTTCGTCATTCCCGGGGTGTCATACGGAGCAACGTGTGCTGCCACAGGAATGATGAACAACCGGAGCACAGAAGGAGGACTGACATTTTGAAAATAAATGATGTGTCAATGAGCAATGATAAGGTGAGTATTTTTGCTCGTTCACAGTCATTCGGAGGTGTCACACGGTACGATATCTCTGACGATGCCGGATGTGCGTCACTAACGACGTGACCCCGACTACATATCGCCCGATATATCGTACCGTGTTACGCCAGCATTAGACTGGCCTAAAGGATACCTGGTTTCTCCTGGTCTAATCTCAGCATCGCCCGGATACCTCACAAAACATCTAAAAGTGAGTAAACAAGTTGAAAGACTTTCTGTACTGAGACTGAGTTATTCTGGGACCTGTTGTTCTACCCACCCGAGTCCCTGGGGCCAGTCTCACTCACGGGAGGACATACCATCGGACTGCAGACTCCATCAGCCCCCAGACGCTTGTTAAACCTGCAGTGGCGGTCACCCATCACCCTGACCGCAAACCGTGAGTGGCGACACAACTCATACATATCTAAACCCAACATACCTGTCGCCAGATATACCCAAAGTGAAGACCCTGCGGCGTCCCTGAAGCTGGAGTGGTGTCCCTGGGGCGACCGCTGCAGGTGGGCGACACACTGTCATGGGCTCCAACAGATCCCAGATATTTTGGAGGTCAGGGTCAGTGCTTCTTCCTGTGAGTCCTTCCTACTTGCGCTGCATTGTGTGGGTCCCTGTGGCTTGAAGCTACCCTGAGACCCTGTGCCTTGTATTGGCTCCTGTTCTCACCTGTATGGCAGGCATATGCTGCTGTGCTCCTGGAACTCTGTGGGCAAGGAGACTTGCAATCTCCTGCCCTGCGGATTCTGCTGGTGGGACTTGCAGTACCCAGCCAGCCTAGGGCTCCGCACTCTGCTTTCCGCGCTCGGTCCTGAGGAGGCTATGGCGCAGCTCTCCCCTCGGCGACCGTCTTTCCCCCTTGTCTGCTGTTGCCTGTCTGAAGGTTCAGGCTTCACTGACCTGTGATGTTGCTTCTCACTTCCCCTGATAGTACCCTGCCTCCCAGGTCTCTGAACTAGTAGGCAGGAGGTCCCTACCTCCTGATGGCTACCCCTAGCACTTACCTTAGCCCAGTCCCGGTGGGAGGGAAGCTAACTGTGTTGTGTTAATTGTGGTGTGCACCGGTGAATGACCCCCGTCTTACCCAGGATGAATACTACTCCTTGGCTGCGGTGCAGTACCCTATGGCGACTGAAGCCTCAGGGGTACCACACTATCGCGGATAGCAAACAGAGAACACACGTGTGCTAAAATCACGGCATACGGAGAGCCAAATGCATCTTTAACGTGTCAGTGAAAAACATGTGTTTTTGACTGACATGTGAAAGAGGCCTTAGAGATACTAAATCAACGTGCATTTTTAGCGCATTTTCAATGCAGTAAAATTAGCAACATCAAAAACTGACCAAAAACTCATTGTTGGAGCACAGCCTTATCATGGCACTGAGAGTCAGGGGTGCAATGGTTTACATAAATGTCAGTTCTGCACAGAAAGGAGCCAGAAACAACCTCACAGCTCCCTTACTGAGCAGCACCTACAGACGCGAGAAATGAACTTTATTCAGTAACGCTGCCCTGTGTCACCCGGAAAAAAGGTGCAGCGCCTCCTAGTGACTGAGGAGGAAATAAAGAAATAAAGGGAAGAGGTACTGGTCAACAATGACTAATTATTTTGTGCCACTCATCCAAAAAAAGTTGGGCCAAGAGGGAACTTAATGAATACAAGCTACAACTATGACTATATAATAATAGCATTTATTAGAATTGGGAATAAATACAATATACAACATTACATAAGAGCATTTAGGTGAATTTATTTTCTTGTTGCCACTTTTGGTTTTGTTTAAATCTCCGATGTATAAACACTGTGCGGATGGAAACGGTGTTCACACTAGAGATGCAGCATGTTTCCGGTCCCCGGCCAATCTGATGTGACATCTAAAGAGAATAACAAACTGTTCCTTCCATGTTTGCAAAACACAAAATTAAATATTTGTGAGCACAAGCTGTAAAACGCTGCGAGGTTTCTACAGAAGCAGCAAAAACGCTCCTGAGGCAAATGAAGACAGCAGGACTACGGGACCGTAATCCACTCAAACAGAAAGTTTCTACCCCAAAGGTATCACAATCTGTCAGTGAATATTGCCACCATTCCTCCTAACCATTCCACTGACTTAATTACAGTTTATTTTCTCTGGATTGTTATGAAGCCAAAGTTCTTGTTCAAAGAATGACCACAACACAAAAATGTGAGGCAGAACTAGAAGATTGGCAAAATGAGGGCAACACAATGTAAGCTCCCATTCTTTAAAAATCATCCATCCTTAATTCTGCTGTCCGAATGATCCACATCTCTCCTCAACATCACCCCACTTCTCCCCTCTGCAAATCTCTCCATTGGCTCCCAATCCTCCACCGTATCCAATTCAAACTACTAACACTGACCCACAAAGCCATCCATAATATGTCTCCTCCGTATATCTCTGAACTGATCTCCCACTACACTCCAACACGTAACCTCCAGTCCTCCCAAGATCTCCTTCTCTCCTCCTCTCTCATTCACTCCTCATTCAACCGCCTCCAATGCTTCTCCCGAGCATCCTGTCTTCTGGAATTCGCTTCCTCAACACGTCAGACTATCTGCTACACTCGTAAACTTCAAACGGAACTTGAAAACTCATCTGTTCAGAAATGCCTATACAGTCCCTGACAGAAGTTCTGTTGCTTATCCATGTTATGTAAATAAAATCTTATAACCTGACTTTAAATTCATCCATTGGTTTCGTAAATTACTCTTTTGAAACCTGAAATCCTACCAAATTTCGTTTTAGGTTATGAAAATAAAGTTGCTGCAAAGCTGAAATATTGATCATTTAATGAACACAGAAAGGTCAGAATTTAGCAAGACAAACGTTTTGTCGCCTTGTCATATAATGCACCCAATCCTAGTTTACATCCTCACCTGTGCTCACTAAGTGATCGGTTAATTAGTGGGTGTGTATAAAAAGAAACACAGCACCCCAAACCTTCACTTGAACTGCAACATGACCTCTGACTACATGCCAAAAATCCACCCAGCAACCAAAGCCTTGATTATCAAGAGGCTGAAGACCAGATCCATTGCAGAGGTGGCTGGCACCTTTAATGTGTCTCAGCGTCAAGTACAAAGAATTAAAAAAAGATTTGAAGAGACTGGAGATGTTTTTGACAAGCCCAGGTCCGGCACACCCTGCAAGACAACTGGTCAGGAGGAACGTTTGTTGGTTAGAAAATACAAAGCCAGCCTCCCTTCCACTGCTGCAGAGCTCCAACAGGCCTGGTCACCTCAAGTCCCTGTGTCAACTAGAACAGTTTGTAGTATTCTGTCTCGAAATGGCCTCCATGGTCGAATAAGTGACCAGAAGCCAGCACTAAACAAAAGGCAATTAAAAACCATGTGGTATTTGCCAAGTCCCACAGCCTGCTAAACAGATGGACGCTGGAAAAGTAGCAGAAGGTGGATTTCTCTGATGAATCTTCAGTTGAATTACACCACAGCCACCGCAAATACTGCAGGAGACCTACTGGAGCCCATATGGATCCAGAAAACAGTAAAGTTTGGTGGTGGAAAGATCATGGTCTGGGGTTACATTCAGTATGTGGGTGTGCGAAACATTTCCAAGGTGGAAGGCGATATCAATAGCTTAAAATATTAAGAAGTATTAGCTACCTCTTACATTCCCAATCATAAAAGGGGTCAAATTCTGCAGCAGGATGGTGCACCATCTCATACATCCATCTCTACAACAAAGTTCCTCCTGGCAAAGAAGATCAAGTTGCTTAAGGACTGGCCACCCAGTCACCAGACATGAACATCATTGAGCATGTATGGGGTAGGATGAAAGAGGAAGTTTGGAAGACAAAACCAAAGAATCTAGATGAACTCTGGGAGGCATGTAAGACTGCATTCTCTGCTATTCCTGATGACTTCATCAATAAATTGTATGAATCATTGTTGAACCGCATGGATGAAGTCCTTCAAGCTCATAGAAGTCACACAAAATATTAAATATGGCTCTAATAGCACCACAACTTCATTCACCATTGTTATGCAAAATATCTTTGCATTAGAAGTTAATTATATGTTTGAATTTCACATTACTTTCTGTGGGCGACAAAACTTGTGTTGCCAAAATCTGACCTTTCTGTGTTTATTGAATGATCAATATTTCAGCTTTGCAGCAACTTTATTTTCATAGCCTAAACCAAATTTGGGAGGGTTTCAGCTTTCAAAAGAGTAATTTATAAAACCAATGGATGAATTTAAAGTCATGTTATAAGCTTTTATTTACATAACATGGATTAGCGACAGAACTTCTGTCAGGGACTGTAATCTTCAATGACCCCACTGCTTCACCACCACCACAGCTACTGCCTCACCACCGTGTGGAGCTGCCGTCTTAGCACTGTGCGGAGCTGCCGCCCAACCTACACCCCCAACTATGTTTCCCCAAGATTAAGCAGTACCTCGAAAATAAATCATAGCACATTTTTTGGGGCAAAAAATAATATAAGACAGTGTCTTATTTTAGGAGAAACACAATTTGACAGATAGCATTGTGACCAAGAACTGTGGTGGTCTGCTCGAGCGCCTACTCTTCATAGTTTAGAACATTTGTGAGTTGCTTTGCTAGGCCAATAAAGAAGCAACAAAAATGCAGTAGTTTGCAATAAGTCTATGTGCCTACGGGACAACGTACTCGCGGATTTTGCCGTGGAAAACTCATGGATTTATCTGAATTTTCTAGATAAATAAACAGGTTAATGCAAGTACAGACACTCCCTATGTTATCCTATGGGATTTGGGGAGTGCTGTATCAATGCTGCGGTATGTGCGGCTGCAGAATATGCTGCGGATGTCCCGCAGCCGCACGTAACTGCATGTCAATTATTCATGCGGAAATATCTGCGGATGTCCCGCCTTTTAACTATGGAGATAGAGGGCGGGACTTCCGCAGGTATTCCCGCACTTGGTCAGCAGGTTTATTGCAACAAAAATGCTCAAATTCCGCAACAATGGATAGCTGCGAATTCCAGGGAGCAGCTGCGGTAAACCTAATGACAAACCTGCGGCAAAGTTCGCTGGTACATTGTCCCTTGGGTGTCGCGGGTGGTGAGGGCGCTGCGCTCACCACGCTCGGGTCCAGCGCTGCTGCTGCCGCTCGGTGGCTCGAGCGTGGGGCCGGATCCGGGGACTCGAGCAGTGCTCCTCGCCCTTGAGGGAAAGGGCTGGTTTGGTTTGGGGATTTGGTCCGTGACGCCACCCACGGGTTGTGGTGAGGTTGAACACCACCGCTGCTGGTGATGGAGATCCCGGGAGCGATGGCAGGGAGCAGCTGGGATGTTGTTTTCCCCCTCCGTGGGTATGGGTTAGTGGTCCCGGGGCCCAGTGAGGTGACGGGGAGGCAGGGTTGGTGAGGTGCAGGGGGCGCTTGGACTGCGCAGCGCGGTGCAGGACGGCACGGTAGTACTCACTCAGCCACAAATGAATGCAAGTCTCTGGTAAAACAAACGGCTGGATGGACGGGTCCCGCAGCCGGCTGCTGTGGTTTCTCCCGGACGGTTGGTGGTGGCTGCCTTTCCCTGCACCTTTTGTGTATCTTCGGTCCCGGTGGCTTCCCACCGGTAACCTACTCCCCAGCGTGGATATGTGCCGGAGGAGCCCTTTTGCCCGCAGGCTCTGGCCCTGGGAATTCTAGCTGTGGCGGTAGCTGTATTTCCCTTTTGCTGTTTGGACGGTTGCCGTCAATCGGGTATTGGCTGTTTGGAAACCCCTGGGGTTCCGGTCACTAATGGATTCGACCTGTTTAACGGCGACTCCAAGCCTGGTCAGGGTCCGCAGGCCCTGCCGGTTTGTGCTGGCTTCACTTCGCTCCCCGGTTCGGTACCGGCGGGCCATCGCCCGTCCCCGGTCCTATGGTTCCGCGTCGATCTGCCTCTCCTGCAGACGGCCACCACCGCCTGCCAACCTTGCTCTCTGTGCCCGGGCCACGTACCCGGACACGGTCAGTTTCGCTCCTCTCCTACCACTTCCCTAACTACGACTGCTCACAACTGCACTCCTCTGACTTCCTTTCCCGCCTCCAGGACTGCAAACTCCTCAGCGGTTGGGGCCAACCGCCTGGCTCCACCCCACCTGGCGTGGACATCAGCCCATGGAGGGAGACAACAAGGATTTGCGTCTGGCCGATGTGCCTATCTCGGGGTGGGGGGTGTTGTGTTGTAGTCCCTGTGACGACCTGGCTAGTCCAGGGCGCCACATGGGCATATAGCCTTATAGTAATAATTTTATTTCTATAGTGCAAATATATTCCGCAGCACTCTACATGTCAGAGAGCACATATACAGGCATACTGCTATTCCATGGTAACAACCTGTAAACTCTTTCTTTGAAACTCCTCAAACTTCTTTGAACTTAGGTTATGTGCAAATGGAGGTGTTCCAGATCAATACAAACAATGAGTTTTCAAGTGGAAACCTCTTCAGGAGACTTTTCTTCTGAGTTTTGGGAGCATTTTTTTATTTTGTGAAGTGGTTGCTGAAGCAGCTTTGAAGAGTCTTTGAATTGTTTTGGAAGTTTTTATGTTTCCTGACTCCGTGGTTGTAGCCTTTTGATTGGACAGTGCCTCGTCTGACGCACATTTCATCAGGAGCCTTTTCAAAGAAATAGCGTGAACTTTCTATTTTCCCAACAGGCATTAAAACCTGAAGTGGCAATAAACGCGGACGGAACATATGAGCAAAATGATTTTACATTATAAATGAATCAAAAGTCTTTCAACTTTACCCATTAAAAGAAACACACTGTATGCACATAGACATAAGGCCATGTGCACACACTGCCCTAATTTCAACAGTGGAGACGCTGAGGTTTTCCTCGGTGATACCGCTTCACGCAAAGTCCGGTGGACTTTTTGCTTGTAGCGTTGCCATACTTTTTGCAATGGCTAGACCACCATCAACTGCTTCCTCTACATTCAACCATAAAGAGTGGGCAGCTTCCAAATGAAACTGCCCAAAGACTTACCATTGGTGATGAACAGGCACTACCATGCTCGGGTACTCAGTACTCATAACTAGTGATGAGCGGGCACTACCATGCTCGGGTACTCAGTAATCATAAGTAGCGATGAGCGGGCACTACCATGCGCGGGGGCTCAGTAGTCATAACTTTTGATGAGTGACCACTACCATGCTCAGGTGCCCGATACTGGTAACTAGTGATGAGTGAGCACTACCATGCTCAGGTGCTTGGTACTCGTGACTTGTGATGAGCGGGAACTACCATGCTCAGGTGCTCGATACTGGAAACTAGTGATGAGAGGGCACTACCATGCTCAGGTGCTCGATATTGGTGAGCGAGTACAACCATGCTTGAGTGCTCGGTACTCATAACAAGCAATTTGACATTCTGACTTGCTCAACATATTTATTGAGTTCAATGGAAGTCAGTGCTGAATTTGAGCATTTTTCAGAAAGATGCTGGAGTTCCCCATTGACTTTTATTATACTTGGTATATGAGTCAAGCCCTTCTGAGCATCTAACTGCTCATTATGAATGCTGAGCACTTGAGCATGGTAGTGCTCGCTCATCACTAATTACGAGTACCGAGCATCTGAGCATGGTAGTGCCCGCTCATCACTAGTTATGAGTACTGAGTACCCAAGCATGATAGTGCCCGCTCATCACTAGTTACGAGTACTGAGCACCTGAGCATGGTAGTGCCCGCTCCTCACTAGTTATGAGTAGTAAGCACCCGAGCATGGTAGTGCCCGCTCATCACTAGTTACAAGTACTGAGCACCCGAGCATGGTAGTGCTCGCTCATCACTAGTTACAAGTACCGAGCACCCAAGCATGGTAGTGCCCGCTCATCACTAGTTACGAGTACTGAGCACCTGAGCATGGTAGTGCCCGCTTATCACTAGTTACCAGTACTAAGCACCCGAGCATGGTACTGCCCGCTCATCACTAGTTACGAGTACTGAGCACCTGAGCATGGTAGTGCACACTCATCACTAGTTACGAGTACTGAGCACCCGAGCATGGTAGTGCCCGCTCATCACTAGTTACGAGTACTGAGCACCTGAGCATGGTAGTGCCCACTCACCACTAGTTACCAGTACTAAGCACCCGAGCATGGTAGTGCTCACTCATCACTAGTTACGAGTACTGAGCACCCGAGCATGGTAGTGGTCACTCATCACTAGTTACGAGTACCGAGCATTGTAGTGCTCACTCATCACTAGTTATGAGTACAGAGCACTTGAGCATGGTAGTGCCCGCTCATCACTAGTTATGAGTACAGAGCACTCGAGCATGGTAGTGCTCGCTCATCACTAATTATCAGTACTGAGCATCCGAGCTTGGTATTGACCGCTCATCACTAGTTACGAGTACCGAGCACCCGAGCATGGTAGTGCTCACTCATCACTAGTTACGAGTACCGAGCAGCTGAGCATGGTAGTGCCCGCTCATCACTAGTTACAAGTACTGAGCACCCGAGCATGGTAGTTCTCGCTCATCACTAGTTACAAGTACCGAGCACCCAAGCATGGTAGTGCCCGCTCATCACTAGTTACGAGTACTGAGCACCTGAGCATGGTAGTGCCCGCTTATCACTAGTTACCAGTACTAAGCACCCGAGCATGGTACTGCCCGCTCATCACTAGTTACGAGTACTGAGCACCTGAGCATGGTAGTGCACACTCATCACTAGTTACGAGTACTGAGCACCCGAGCATGGTAGTGCTCACTCATCACTAGTTACGAGTACTGAGCACCCGAGCATGGTAGTGCACACTCATCACTAGTTACGAGTACTGAGCACCCGAGCATGGTAGTGCCCGCTCATCACTAGTTACGAGTACTGAGCACCTGAGCATGGTAGTGCCCACTCACCACTAGTTACCAGTACTAAGCACCCGAGCATGGTAGTGCTCACTCATCACTAGTTACGAGTACTGAGCACCCGAGCATGGTAGTGGTCACTCATCACTAGTTACGAGTACCGAGCATTGTAGTGCTCACTCATCACTAGTTATGAGTACAGAGCACTTGAGCATGGTAGTGCCCGCTCATCACTAGTTATGAGTACAGAGCACTCGAGCATGGTAGTGCTCGCTCATCACTAATTATCAGTACTGAGCATCCGAGCTTGGTATTGACCGCTCATCACTAGTTACGAGTACCGAGCACCCGAGCATGGTAGTGCTCACTCATCACTAGTTACGAGTACCGAGCAGCTGAGCATGGTAGTGCCCGCTCATCACTAATTACGAGTACCGAGCAGCTGAGCATGGTAGTGCTCACTCATCACTAGTTACGAGTACCGAGCAGCTGAGCATGGTAGTGCCCGCTCATCACTAGTTACGAGTACCGAGCAGCTGAGCATGGTAGTGCTCACTCATCACTAGTTACGAGTACCGAGCAGCTGAGCATGGTAGTGCCCGCTCATCACTAATTACGAGTACCGAGCACCTGAGCATGGTAGTGCTCACTCATCACTAGTTACGAGTACTGAGCACCCAAGCATGGTAGTGCCCGCTCATTACTAGTTACGAGTACTGAGCACCCGAGCATGGTAGTGCTGCTCATCACTAGTTACGAGTACTGAGCACCCGAGCATGGTAGTGCTGCTCATCACTAGTTACGAGTACCGAGCAGCTGAGCATGGTAGTGCCCGCTCATCACTAATTATCATGTTACTTTTTTAGCAGCTTCACAGTTTCTGAACTTTGAAGTGGTTAAATGAAGAAACAAAAGACTGAACATGTGCACAGCAAACTCTTCAAATTGATCATGATTATTATAAATTTTTGGAGTGTTTTGCAAGAAGTGTACAGGTGAAGTCCAAGCAGAATCTGACTTAAAAATACGTTGGGTGCACATTACTCCAGGGTTATGTGCACGGTGACTTTTTAAAGGCGTTTCTGGAGCAGAAACTCTCCAAATCTTCCTCTAAAAGTCAAAACACTCAAAAAATATAATTTAAGATTTTGTTCTAAAATTTCAGTGCAAACATGCCTTTTTGGTATTTTCACACGGAGATATTGTGCTGAGTTTTCAGAGAAAAAATGTCCAACTGCCCAATAAAAAATCAAGATTTTTCAACTCCACGTGATTTTTGGAGAGTTCTTCTCTGAAAACTCATCAAAAAGACTCAGCTTTTGAAATAGCACAGGTACCGGACATTCAGGAAAATGCTGACTGAAGAATAGAGAGCAGACAATGTCACGCTTTCAAGCATAGCAAGCGCGTTCAGACCAAAAGTAGCCTGATGTATAATGAAAAAAAATCATCAACACAACACCAGAAACAAGGGGGAAAAACTGAGGAAAAATAACAACTGTGGGCCCTGGCGCTAGTGAGAGAGTAGATGGACACCTCCTATCCTCACCTGCAGCTGTCCCTACTCTCCTTGCCAGTTCCTATACAGTCTCCACAACTGTTTTTGAGCATCACCCAAAGACTATGGGGGACCCTATAGATGCCCTGACTAGAAGGAAGCCGGTAAGGTAAATTAGACCCACCGCTCCATTAATAAGACAAAAGGGTAGGGGAGTCAAACAGGGGAAAAACAGCAACACAAAAGGATAATGGTCGGCTTCTTGAACGTTCAAACACAGCTCCCTCCACCAAGGGGGCCAGTATACAAATTAGTTTGTATCTTCAGCAGGGATTGCAGGGTGACACCTCTATTTAAACCTGGAGGGCGTGACTACAGAGCTACTGCAGCTAAAGCACTCAGCTGCTGGAGAAGCTGCCAGCAGCAAAACTGACATTAACCATTCAGGTACTAAAGGAAATGAAGCCACATTTAAATGTAGATAGTCAAATAGAGATGGGAGGCTCCAGTCCGAACGTTAGCACTAGTCTCCAAAAACAGGCAGACGACCATGACAGTCAGATTCCTAGGAAAACCTGCCAGAAAAATGAGCATATCACTTCTTTTAACTTCCTTTGAGCATGTCCAAACTTGGACGCTGTTAAAAGAAATGAAATAAGACAGAGATGCTGTAGATGCTGAAATATGATAAGATGCTGTCTGCACAGCAATGTTGATTTTACTTTTCTGTGCACTGTGTTCATTTTATGGTACGCACATGCTGTGCTTTTTCAGGTGTATATCGGATGAAATCAGCTTTGACAAATATACCATGTGCACATACCCTTGCTGAGTAAAAGGTCTGAGCAATTACCAGGAACATGGAACAGCTGAGTAACCAGCACCTCCCAGAAACAACCTAGACTCCAGTATAGTGACCAAGCTGGTAGTTTATTAATAATGATGGCTCTGCAGAGCATCTACAAGGGCAAGATGCTCTGCACAAAGGAATAGACACTGCCAGATCTGTAAGCGTCGCAGAGCATCTCCAAAGGCAAGATGATCTGCACAAAGGAATAGACACTGCCAGATCTGTAATTGTCGCAGAGCATCTCCAAAGGCAAGATGCTTTGCACAAAGGAATAGACACACTGCCACATCTGTAATTGTCGCAGAGCATCTCCAAGGGCAAGATGCTCTGCACAAAGGAATAGACACTGCCAGATCTGGCAGTGTCGCAGAGCATCTCCAAAGGCAAGATGATCTGCACAAAGGAAAAGACACACTGTAAGATCTGTAAGTGTCGCAGAGCATCTCCAAATGCAAGATGCTCTGCACAAAAGAAAAGACACACTGCCAGATCTGTAAGTGTCGCAGAGCATCTCCAAGGGCAAGATGCTCCGCACAAAGGAATAGACACACTGCCAGATCTATAAGTGTCGCAAAGCATCTCCAAATGAAGATGCTTTGCACAAAGGAATAGACACACTGCCAGATCTATAAGTGTCGCAAAGCATCTCCAAATGAAGATGCTTTGCACAAAGGAAAAGACACACTGCCAGATCTGTAATTGTCGCAGAGCATGTCCAAAGGTAAGATGCTCTGCACAAAAGAATATACACTGCCAGATCTGTAAGTGTCGCAGAGCATCTCAAAACGCAAGATGCTTTGCACAAAAGAAAAAACACACTGCCAGATCTTTAATTGTCGCAGAGCATCTCCAAGGGCAAGATGCTCTGCACAAAGGAATAAACACTGCCAGATCTGTAAGTGTCGCTGAGCATCTCCAAATACAAGATGCTCTGCACAAATGAATAGACACACTGTAAGATCTGTAAGCTCCGCAGAGCATCTCCAGGTCTGTGAGGTTCTCTGCACAGAGAATCGTGACACCAATAAGTAGGTGGGCGTTTTTGCATATTCTTTTGTTATTTTTTTTTTTGTTCAAGACCTTTGTGGAAAAATGTCTTTTAAAGCTATTGTAAGAAATTCTTAGGTCTAAATATAAAGAGTTATACTTTTACTGTTTTTCTAGTGTCTATGTACTTAATTCCCATTTAGAATAGCCAACGTGCTTCAAGTGTAGATATGTCTCCAGCGTTTCTGCCTCAAGTATAACGCCTCAAAAAAAAAAAACCTAAGAAAAAAACTTAAAAAAAAACCCCAAAACTAAAAATCCTCAAAAAGATGTTGGAAATCTAGTATATGTGAAGGAGCCCTAAAGGTGACACATGCAATCCTACACCTATATAAAAAATACTGAACGAGATTCTTTTATCCGTTCTCCAAAAACAGCCATTCAGCTGATTGCGTACAGCTGTAAAAGAGTAATACCGCTATATAACTGCTCATAAATACCGGTGCACTGAGACAGAATGTTATCTGAACCCACAACAGAACGGCGGATATTTTATTCTCCATTTGCTGTAAAATTTAAAAAAAAAAAAAAGGTAAATTGTTTCTTCTTGTAAAAGGATATATTCTACTTAATAATGGAAAAAAATACAAGAACAACCGCTAAAATCCCGCTAAAATCCTGTTATTGAAAGGGAGCGTTTGCTGAACAGCGAAGTGTTATTATTATTATTGCTCCAGTATTATGAATTACTGATGTACTTCTTTACCAATGAGACTTTGCGCTGTTAATAATTTATTTTACAAAGTGCTGCGAGTGGTTGTAACATAGAGGAGAAAGCAGAGAAAGCCCATTAAATCATATGTTTCAACTCTGCAGAACCGTAAAGATAGAGATGTGTACAGATGGTAGGGCCAGAAGCCACTTCGTGCTGCAGAGTCCCGTATAGCAATGCAGAGACACGCTGATTATCACACTGCTATCAGAGAGCAGCAGGTTTTTTTAAAATTTTAATTTTCCCCACAAATCTAATTTAGGGTTAATAAATTCGGGCAAATCTCCATGCTGGAGAGCTTGTAATTGCTTGGAAAATACACATGAGGGTGCGGAGGGAGAGAGAAAGTGAGAGAGAGAGCGCTCTGTTAACCATAAGAGCTTACACTCTACAGGAGAGAGAGGAACCAGCTGACCATAAGACCTTACACTCTACAGGAGAGAGGAACCAGCTGACCATAAAAGCTTACACTCTACAAGAGAGAGGGAGAGGACCTTCTGACCATAAAAGCTTACACTCTACAGAAGAAAGTGAGGACCCCCGTGACCAGAAGAGCTTACACTCTACAGGAGAGACGAACCAGCTGACCATAAGAGCTTACACTGTACAGGAGAGAGAGGAACCAGCTGACCATAAGAGCTTACACTCTATAGGAGAGAGAGGACCCCAATGACCATAAAAGCTTACACTCTACAGGAGAGAGAGAGAGGACCCTTCTGACCATAAAAGCTTGCACTCTACAGAAGAGAGTGAGGACCTCCCTGACCACAAGAGCTTACACTCTCCAGGAGTGAGGAACCAGCTGACCATATGAGCTTACAGTCTACAGGGGAGAGAGAGGACTCCATTGACCATAAAAGCTTACACTCTACAGGAGAGAGAGAGGACCCCATTGACCATAAAAGCTTACACTCTACAGAAGAGAGTGAGGAACCCTCTGACCAGAAGAGCTTACACTCTACAGGAGAGACAAACCAGCTGACCATAAGAGCTTACACTGTACAGGAGAGAGAGGAACCAGCTGACTATAAGAGCTTACACTCTATAGTAGAGAGAGGACCCAAATGACCATAAAAGCTTACACTCTACAGGAGAGAGGGAGAGGACCCTTCTGACCATAAAAGCTTACACTCTACAGAAAAGAGAGTGAGGACCTCCCTGACCACAAGAGCTTACACTTTCCAGGAGAGAGGAACCAGCTGACCATAAGAGCTTACACTCTACAGGGGAGAGAGAGGACTCCATTGACTATAAAAGCTTACACTCTACAGGAGAGAGGAAGAGGACCCTTCCGACCATAAAAGCTTACACTCTACAGAAGAGAGGACCCCCCTGACCAGAAGAGCTTACACTCTACAGGAGAGACGAACCAGCTGACCATAAGAGCTTACACTCTACAGGAGAGATAGAGGACCTGGCTGTATAGCACCCAGGGTGCAGGGGGTCCAGGTTGGGTCTCGTACCTGTTTTACTCGTCACCGGGCCGATGCAGAGGTATGGGATGTCACGGTGGCTTGCCTGGTTTCGTGCCCTGAGGTGTACACCAATAGAAGGGGATAGGAGGTGGATGATTGTCGTGACGCCACCTGCAGTACGTGGCCAGGGATTAGCCACCGCTGCTGTCGCTATCCTCCAGGGCGGATGGTAGTAGCAGCAGAGATGGTGTTGCTCTCCACAGGTGGAACGGGCCCTGGTAATGGTTTAAAGGAAGATTCTACACCGGAAGGACATGGAGGTCTTGTGCATGCTCATCTAGAACTAGTATCAATGGTTTAAGGGAAGATTCTACACCGGAAGGACATAAAGGTCTTGTGCATGCTCATCTAGAACTAGTATCAATGGTTTAAGGGAATATTCTACACCAGAAGGACATGGAGGTCTTGTGCATGCTCATCTAGCACTAGTATCAATGGTTTAAGGCAAGACTCTACACCGGAAATAATGCAACTTTACGTGAGTTTAAGAACTATCAGAAATAAAACCAAAAAACAGTTGTAGAAACAATGTCCAGCGCTAGAACTTCAGCACAGGAACATGGAGGGATTAGCTGGTGTCCATCCGGGCATGATCATCTAGCACTAAAACTAGAAGGACATGGAGGTCTTGTGCATGCTCATCTAGCACTAGTACTAGAAGGACATGGAGGTCTTGTGCATGCTCATCTAGCACTAGTATCAATGGTTTAAGGCAAGATTCTACACCGGAAGGACATGGAGGTTTTGTGCATGCTCATCTAGCACTAGTACTAGAAGGACATGGAGGTCTTGTGCATGCTCATCTAGCACTAGTACTAGAAGGACATGGAGGTCTTGTGCATGCTCATCTAGCACTAGTACTAGAAGGACATGGAGGTCTTGTGCATGCTTATCTAGCACTAGTATTAATGGTTAAAGGCAAGATTCTACACCAGGAGGACATGGAGGACTTGTTACCCAGTTTTGTAGGAGCACTTATTGGCTGATATATGAAGATGTCCATAGTTTACAGCAGACATGGCCAAGGTTTAACTCATTGTAGCAACCAGTCATTTACTGTAAATATGTAGAATGCAAAAAAAAGTAAGTTCCCATATTTAGGATGGCGTCAGACTCACAACATAAGAATAATGAGCACGTATAGCAGGCAGCTCATCATCCTGAGTTATGAGGTCATCCTTCCATGTGGAATAAACATTCGCCTTCCTAAATCAACATAATTTGCCTTCCTGGGGGTTTCCTCTCCCTTTACAACTATTTTTAAAGTGCATGGCGGAGACAAGCGGGCTGTATTTATTGCGCTGACTACACGGTATTTCCCAGCGCAGAGACAAACACATGCACCAGCATTTATTTAAGCTCATACATCAAATTAAAGATGAGCCACCAAGGCGATACGCTGTTTTTTTTTATTTTTTCCAGGCAGTCACAAAATCAGCGGATATTACTTGTTTGCCACTACCCTTGAATTAAAGTGATTAGCTTGCCCCAATGACTCCGATAATGGGCAAGAATTGGTTCGCGTTTATGAACAAATTACTGCTCGTGGTCCTTTGCCCAAGCGTTCAGCATAAATCTAGACTTTTGCTATGTGAAATAGCTCAGTAGCCTAAACCAGTGCGATAAAGCATGAGATAATGGGATGTGATACAGGCCTATTATTAGTAATATGTCTAGTAATGCGGGCAGCGAGATGACACTGGAGCCGAGGCTCGATGTTGTTTGGTAAATGCATGTTTTCTAAAGTCAAATTACTATAATAAATGTCATAAAGGAAAAGAAGACGTATCATGGTCTCCTTACAGATGACCTTGTCATACGTCGAGTTTTAAGGCCAGAAGCTTGAAAATTCTAATACTCATCACATTGGGTGCTATCTATATCAATGGGGGCAGCGCTGAATGTGATAGTTCAATTGCATGTGTGGTAACGCTTTGGTTATCACATGTAGTCCTATGGTAATAGCAGAGTTGTGCTGTTGACGCGGCCGTCTCTGTTTGTGAGTTTTGTCAGGTTCAGGCTGCACACATTAAACAGGTTTTTGTTTCTTTTGGCACTCAAGGGGTTACTTTAGGTCTTGTTGCAGCAGCAGATTCTTGCTGATGTCCACTTCTGGCCTGGATAAATACCCTTTGCTTCCAGCAGGGGGTGCTGGTTATTCAGGTTCATATCTGGTGCTTGGGTGTGTAGAAGTTTCTATCCTGGTATAGGTACATTAACTTTGCCCTTCTGGTATCCGTTCAACCCTGTGTGTTTCCTTTGTCCACTTCTGGCCTAGATAAATACCCCCTGCTTGAAGCAGGGGGTGCCGGTTATTCAGGATCATTCTGGAGCTGGGCTTGGAGGTGAACTGATGTGTTTCTTGCAACTGCTGCAGTTATCTGGTGCTTGGGTGTGTAGACGTTTTACCCTTACATTCCCTTTGCCCTTCCCGGTACTTGCTCACCCCTGTGTGTTTCCTTTGTCCACTTCTGGACTATATAAATACCCTCTGCACCCAGCAGGGGCTGCCGGTTATTCAGGACTATTCTGGAGCTAGGCTTGGAGCTGGACTGACATGTTTCTTGCTGCTGTTGCTATTATCTGGTGCTTGGGTGTGTGGAGGTTTTACCCTGGTGTAGGTACATTCCCTTTTGCCCTTCCAGGGTACCTGTTCACTCCCATGTGTTTCATTTGCTGTTGTTTGGAGTCTGAGTGTAGTTATCATCCTCTGTCTGTTATTTGTGTAGGTGGAGTTTTGGGGTCTCCTTCCCGGTCTGTCCCCTGGGTGGTGAGTGTGGTGGGGACATAGTCATTAGGGCCAGGACAGGAGACAGGGAGAGGTTGGGGGCTCAAATTTTGCTACCTTCAAGCGTAATTCTAGGTTGAGGGCAAGCCCCGGATACCTCCTAAGCTTGAAGGTAAGCAGAAGAGGCCCCCTTCCACTCTCTCCCATTCCCATCACAAATGTCATGACAGCTATCTCTTTGTTGTAATTTTACATAAGACTGCATGTCAATCTGCAAAGTAATCAACACCCTTTCAGTTATCTGAATGCTTAAGGGAAATGGTTTGATGATAAATTCAGCTTTTCTGTCTTTATGATAAATGAAATACTAAATCATTCAATGTGATAGAGCGCCATGATATTCATTTATTGGAATCCATAAATGCAAAAAAACAATAAAAATCTACAGAGTCAAAATGCAAATTAATTCATAAATGAGAAAATTAGATAATTCTGGATAAAAAAAGGTTATAATAAGTCAATTACGTATTGTTTAAGTCAGATATTTGGCTAAATGTATTTTTAAAATGATTTTGATAATGATTAAGTATAGAGTATCAAGTATAGAAATTATATATCTTGCATTTCTCACACCGGCCACTAGGGTTTGTTTAGATTATAACTTCCTGTCCATCCAGGAAATTCACTTGTACATTAGCCACAATGAGCAGATTCAGACATTATCTTTTCTAGTGAAGAATCTAATGAGTGTGTGCAAAAGTTATTGTGTTGGGAGGGGAAGAAGGGTCAGTTGTGACATTGCCTATTATGATTTGTGGATGCTGTGTATAGAGGTGAAATCAGTTATTGTAATCCTGCCTCTGATGATAAGGAGCTTACTGAAAAGTGTTCCTGAAAGGACAGGAATTTGGAGTCTAAAATAAGCCCTAGTGGCCAGTGTGAAAATTCCATATTTCTATTTTTAATTATTTTTTTCATTTTTAATACAGATTGTGATATGGAAATATTTCAAAAAATTTAAAAAAACACTGCAATTGTCTGAGAAAGGATTCCATTTAAATCTTGAGAGAAAAGCAGGTTTCCATGTGTCGGTAACTTCAAAATTCAACTTATAGACTCTGTACAGATTGCATTTGGACACTATTTAGAGCATAAAAGCTTAAAAAACTTTTGGAGTACAAGTCAGATGTGTCTATAAGAATCTATTTCTGTAAGAGTCCAAAATAGTATCAAGATGACATACAATGGTGGATGTTACGGGGTGCTGTCTGATAATAACCTAAAGAAGTATCAGACAGTCAGGGTCCACCGTGCAAAGACTTTGCTGCAGACTATGGCAGAGTGCAATACCTCTGTTAACTCACAGAAGGATATAATAAGTAAGTAAAGCAATTCCTCCCTTACTTGGAGGGTGTGTGGAATGATCTCTGTTAATAATCACAAAGACAAAGGCAATGTGTGCGAAATGGCACCTACCTAGGTCCGCTCTTCTAGTGGTGCAAAAGAGACGAACAGCAGCATAAGCCGCACAAAGCTCCTACCTGCGTTCGCTCCACTAGTGTGCGAGGACACGAACCACTAGATATGGCACCTGCCTAGGTTCGCTCTTCTAGTGGTGCAAAAGAGACGAACAGCAGTGTAAGCCGCACAAAGCTCCTACCTCTGTTCGCTCCCCTAGTGTGCGAGGATACGAACAACTGCCAGACGCAGTATAAGGAACGTTACCCTAGCGGCAACGTCCACCTACGAGTCGAATCACAAGGCCCAGCCAGACCATGTGCCTCAGGCACCTGCCTATGTCCGCTCCCCTAAGAGGTAAGGATACGGACAGCAGCCGAAGCTGTAAGGTATAAGAACGCTACCCTGCCGGTAGCGCTCACCTAGCATAGACAGAGGAATGCCTAGAGGAACGCGCACAGAGCATCTACTCTTATGCATGAACCAAGAGGACTGAGCGCCATGCGGCGTGTGTCAGGGTCTTATATAGACTCTGTGCCTCATCCAAGATGGAGGACACCAGAGCCAATCCGCTGCCAGAACGACAGGAGTGACGTCATGCTGGTCTATCACCGAGCAAGGCGTCACAAGCACATGACCAGCGACCAATCGGCATAGAAGGTGTCAGAGACATGTGACCTTGTGTCAGCGATGATGTCACCCGCACATGTGCAATGGCTCCAAGATAGGACTTAGTCTCCGGCGCTCGCACATGTGCAGTAGCAAGAAATCTGGACATAGTCTCCAGTGCTCGCAGCAACCGTAACAGTACCTCCCCCTCAAGGGCCCCTGTTACGGTTGCTGCGAGCACTGGAGACTATGTCCAGATTTCTTGCTACTGCACATGTGCGAGCGCTGGAGACTAATTCCAGATTTCTTGCTACTGCACATGTGTGAGCGCCGGAGACTAAGTCCTATCTTGGAGCCATTGCACATGTGCGGGTGACATCATCGCTGACACGAGGTCACATGTCTCTGACACCTTCTATGCCGATTGGTCGCTGGTCATGTGCTTGTGATGCCTTGCTCGGTGATAGGCCAGCATGACGTCACTCCTGTCGTTCTGGCAGCGGATTGGCTCTGGTGTCCTCCATCTTGGATGAGGCACAGAGTCTATATAAGACCCTGACACATGCCGCATGGCGCTCAGTCCTCTTGGTTCATGCATAAGAGTAGACGCTCTGTGCGCGTTCCTCTAGGCATTCCTCTGTCTATGCTAGGTGAGCGCTACCGGCAGGGTAGCGTTCTTATACCTTACAGCTTCGGCTGCTGTCCGTATCCTTACCTCTTAGGGGAGCGGACATAGGCAGGTGCCTAAGGCACATGGTCTGGCTGGGCCTTGTGGTTCGACTCGTAGGTGGACGTTGCCGCTAGGGTAACGTTCCTTATACTGCGTCTGGCAGTTGTTCGTATCTTCGCACACTAGGGGAGCGAACAGAGGTAGGAGCTTTGTGCGGCTTACGCTGCTGTTCATCTCTTTTGCACCACTAGAAGAGCGGACCTAGGCAGGTGCCATATCTTGTGGTTCGTGTCCTCGCACACTAGTGGAGCGAACGCAGGTAGGAGCTTTGTGCGGCTTACGCTGCTGTTCGTCTCTTTTGCACCACTACCAAGAGCGGACCTAGGTAGGTGCCATTTCGCACACATTGCCCTTGTCTCTGTGATTATTAACAGAGATCATTCCACACACCCTCCAAGTAAGGGAGGAATTGCTTTACTTACTTATTATATCCTTCTGTGAGTTAACAGAGGTATTGCACTCTGCCATAGTCTGCAGCAGAGTCTTTGCACGGTGGACCCTGACTGTCTGATACTCCTTTAGGTTATTATCAGACAGCCCCCCGTAACAGCCCCCCTCCCGGCGACGCAGGTAATCGGCAACTAAGTCGGGAGCATGGACAGCCTCCTCAGGCTCCCAAGAGCGATGTTCCGGGCCATAGCCCTCCCAATCTATCAAGAAGAACCTGCGCCCTCTAACCATCTTAGAACCAACTATGGCTCGTGCCTCATAGCTAGAGCGAGAGGAATCAGAGGCAGGAGAGTGCACTTCACGAGCGTGAGGTAAAATAGCCGGCTTTAGCAGTGAGACATGGAATTTGTCATGAATCCTAAGATGGACAGGTAACTTCAATTCGTAGACTACAGGATTTACCTGTCGAAGAACCTTATAAGGACCCAGGAAGCGAGGAGCAAATTTGACAGAGCTCACTCTAAGTCTCACGTGTTTTGCAGAGAGCCACACAAAGTCCCCTGGAGAAAAGACAGGAGCCGGGCGACGAAACCGATCGGACACCGTCTTCATACGGTCCTTAGCTGCTTGGATCGACTCTTGAGTCCGATCCCAAACCTCTCTGGCATTAGTTGCCCAGTCGGCCACAAGAGGAGGAGGTGCAGCAGCGGGAAACGGTACCGGTACCCTAGGGTGTTGCCCATTATTGAGTACGAACGGTGTCTGCCCAGTGGCCTCAGCCAGCGAATTGTTAAGGGCAAATTCTGCCCAGGGTAGGAGGGAGGACCAGTTATCGTGGTTCTCAGCAACAAAGTGTCGAAGGTATATAATCATAGATTGATTGGTACGTTCAACCAAACCATTGGTCTCCGGATGGTATGCCGAAGAGAGATTCAACTCAATTTGCAGAAAGCTACAAAGATCTCGCCAGAAACGGGAAGTAAATTGCGGGCCTCTATCACAAATGATACGATCTGGCATCCCGTGAAGCCTAAAGACATGCTTGAGGAATAGTTTGGCTAGTACCCTGGAAGATGGGATTCTCGATAACGGTACGAGATGAACCATCCGGGAGAAATGGTCCGTAATGACCCACACAAATCTATGTCCCTGTGAACATGGAAGATCACCCACAAAGTCCATGCCTACCACCTCCCATGGTCTATCTGGCACTGGTAAAGGATGCAAGAGCCCAGCCGGTCTCTGCCGTAACGGACGGTTGCGAGCACATGAGTAGCAGGAACCGACATATCTCTTGACGTGGCTGGCTAAGTGTGGCCACCAATACCACCTCTCCAGTAACTCTCGTGTCCGCCTAATACCAAAATGCCCACCCACCTTTGAGGTGTGGGCCCATGACAGTATATCATTCTGTCGATCAGGCGGAACAAAGGTCTTGCCCGGTGGGATAACGTCACAGGGGAGAGCGTATGAAAAACCCTGGAGGGAAGGATAAGACGAGGTTCGTCAATCTCTTCCTGGGTAGAAAGCATAGAGCGAGACAGGGCGTCTGCCTTGTTATTCTTACTCCCAGACAGATAGTTGATGGAGAAGTGAAAGCGGGAGAAAAACAAGGACCAGCGGGCTTGGCGAGGATTCAGACGCTGAGCAGTTTGTAAGTACGTCAGATTCTTATGGTCTGTATAGACCTGGAAAGGATCTTTCGCTCCTTCCAGCAAGTGACGCCACTCCTCCAAGGCTAATCTCAAGGCGAGCAGTTCCCTATACCCAATGGTATAGTTTCTCTCTGCCGGTGAAAAGGTTTTCGCAAAGAAGAAACACGGCCTTTTTCTACCTGAACCGTTCTTTTGATACAAGACCGCACCAGCACCCACTGAAGAGGCATCAACCTCTAAGAGGAAGGGCTTACTCTCATCGGGTCTTTGAAAAACGGGAGCAGTTGAAAAGTGTCTTTTTACTGCCTCAAAAGCCTGAGATGTCTCAGTAGACCAGGCTTTGGGATTAGCACCTTTCTTAGTCAAGGCCACCAAAGGGGCCACCAAAGTAGAAAAATGGGGTATGAACTGCCTGTAATAATTTATGAATCCTAAGAAGCGTTGCACCGCCTTCAAGGAATGAGGTTCGGACCATTGCAGGACAGCAGAGAGCTTCGCAGGATCCATAGCCAGGCCCTCTGGTGAGATAATGTAACCCAAAAAAGGCAATGAGGACTGCTCGAATACACATTTCTCGAGTTTAGCAAACAATGAGTGCTCCCTTAAACGGGAAAGGTCACGAACGACATCCTGACGATGAGTCTCCAGATCAGGAGAAAAAATCAGGATGTCGTCCAGATACACCACTACTGAGGATAACAGTAAATCCCTGAACACATCGTTTACGAAGTCCTGAAATACTGCGGGTGCATTACATAACCCAAAAGGCATGACGAGGTATTCATAGTGACCGTCTCGGGTGTTAAAAGCGGTCTTCCATTCGTCACCCTTTTGAATTCGTACCAAGTTATACGCACCCCACAGATCAAACTTTGTAAAAACTTGAGCTCCTCTCAGTCTGTCAAAGAGCTCCGAAATTAAAGGTAATGGGTATTTGTTCTTTATTGTGATTGCGTTGAGACCCCTGTAATCTATGCAGGGATGCAAATCACCCTCTTTCTTCCGAACAAAGAAAAACCCAGCTCCCGCGGGAGAGACCGACTTACGAATGAACCCCTTCTCTAAACTCTCTCTTATATAGGTCGACATGGCCTCCGACTCAGGTATCGACAGGGGGTAAACCCTGCCTTTAGGTGGAACCGAACCTGGGATAAGGTCTATGGCACAGTCATACGGCCTATGGGGTGGAAGAACCTCAGCACCCTGTTTGGAGAACACGTCAGCGAAATCCAAATAGGGTGTAGGTATGGGAGAGAGATCAGTTGATGCAACCGCAATGACCTTATGTGGTAAGGGAAGACATCGGGACTGACATTTCGAACCCCAACTAATAATGCTGTCAGACTCCCAGTCAATGTGAGGAGCATGAATCCGAAGCCATGGAAGACCCAGAAGGACGTTGTCTATACCCTCAGGCAAAACAAGAAAAGAAATCTCCTCTATGTGACCCTGAGACAGGGAAAGGCGCAAGGGAACTGTCCTCAATGTAATGGAGTCAGACAACATAGTTCCATTAACAACACGGACAGGAATATGCGCCTCTAACATGATAGAGGGAACATTGTGTCCCTTTACAAATCCTGAGGACACAAAAGTCCCGTCAGCTCCGGAATCCACAAAAGCCATAATAGGCCATGTATTCTCAGATAACGAGAGCTGACCTGGGATACAACACTTAGAGGGTGCAGAAGACGTCTCTAGTAACCCCCCTCTAATGGTTACTAGGCCAGGGAGTTTCCCTGACGACTAGGACACTTGTTGGCATAGTGCCCAGCCTGACGACATACGTAACATATAGGAGGACCAGACTTGCGTAGTCTGGAGAACGTATGACCTAACTCCATAGGAGTGGGAGATGTTTCAGATGCTGAGGAAGATGGTAGTGGACCATCAACAACTGGAATAGCCCGATGCTTAGGGCGTGAGGAAGAGACCTCGAGTCTACGTTCCTTATGGCGTACATCGATCCTCGTTGCTACTGTGATCAAGTCCTCCAGAGAAGCAGGGACCTCACGAGTAGCAAGAGCATCCTTGACATAGCCTGCCAACCCTCTCCAGAAGATAGGAATCAACACCTTATCTGGCCAATCTAGTTCTGCCACCAGAGTTCTAAAAGCAAGGGCATAAGAACTAGTGGATAACGAACCCTGAGATAGATCTAACAGTCTCAGGGCCGCATCATGGGTAACCTGCGGACCCATGAATACCGCCTTAAGAGCATCAAGAAAGTCTTGATGTCTCAGAGTAACCACATCAGAGCGCTCCCATAGGGGAGTCGCCCATTCTAAGGCTTTGTCCTGAAGTAAGGAGATGATAAAGCCTACTCTGGACCTCTCCGTAGAGAAGCGAGAAGAGTTGACCTCTAGGTGTATCTGACACTGACTAATGAAACCACGACATGATCTGGCATCGCCAGAATATCTGTTTGGCAGAGCAAGTCGAGGATCATGTGCAGCTGTCACCATGGTCTGAGTACTTGTATGTAAGGATGTAACTGCTGATATTCTGCCATAACTGCCAGACCCTTGGCTCAGTCCTAATGTTACGTCGGGCTGTCTGATAATAACCTAAAGGAGTATCAGACAGTCAGGGTCCACCGTGCAAAGACTTTGCTGCAGACTATGGCAGAGTGCAATACCTCTGTTAACTCACAGAAGGATATAATAAGTAAGTAAAGCAATTCCTCCCTTACTTGGAGGGTGTGTGGAATGATCTCTGTTAATAATCACAAAGACAAAGGCAATGTGTGCGAAATGGCACCTACCTAGGTCCGCTCTTCTAGTGGTGCAAAAGAGACGAACAGCAGCGTAAGCCGCACAAAGCTCCTACCTGCGTTCGCTCCACTAGTGTGCGAGGACATGAACCACTAGATATGGCACCTGCCTAGGTCCACTCTTCTAGTGGTGCAAAAGAGACGAACAGCAGTGTAAGCTGCACAAAGCTCCTACCTCTGTTCGCTCCCCTAGTGTGCGAGGATACGAACAACTGCCAGACGCAGTATAAGGAACGTTACCCTAGCGGCAACGTCCACCTACGAGTCGAACCACAAGGCCCAGCCAGACCATGTGCCTCAGGCACCTGCCTATGTCCGCTCCCCTAAGAGGTAGGGATACGGACAGCAGCCGAAGCTGTAAGGTATAAGAACGCTACCCTGCCGGTAGCGCTCACCTAGCATAGACAGAGGAATGCCTAGAGGAACGCGCACAGAGCGTCTACTCTTATGCATGAACCAAGAGGACTGAGCGCCATGCGGCGTGTGTCAGGGTCTTATATAGACTCTGTGCCTCATCCAAGATGGAGGACACCAGAGCCAATCCGCTGCCAGAACGACAGGAGTGACGTCATGCTGGCCTATCACCGAGCAAGGCGTCACAAGCACATGACCAGCGACCAATCGGCATAGAAGGTGTCAGAGACATGTGACCTCGTGTCAGCGATGATGTCACCCGCACATGTGCAATGGCTCCAAGATAGGACTTAGTCTCCGGCGCTCGCACATGTGCAGTAGTAAGAAATCTGGACTTAGTCTCCAGCGCTCGCACATGTGCAGTAGCAAGAAATCTGGACTTAGTCTCCAGTGCTCGCAGCAACCGTAACAGTGGACATATGTGTCCACTAGGACTCCAGCTTGTCAAAATTCAAATCCAATATGATATGACAGAGTAGTAATACAATCCTTGACAGATGACAATATACTTCATAACTAGAGATGAGCGAACCCGCACTGTAAAGTTTGGGGCTCATACCAGACATTGGGTGTTCAGGGCTCAAACTCAAACACGGACATTTAAAAAAGTTAGTGTTAGGCTATGTGCGCACGTTGCGTAATTACATGCAGTTACGCTGCGCTTTGTAGCGTAGCGTAACTGCATGCATCCTGCGTCCCCTGCATAATCTATGGAGATTGTGCAGGGGCCGTGCGCACGTGGCGTCTTAGAGCGTCACTTCTTCCGTGCGCTTTACCGGCAGCCCCTGCTCTGTCTATGGCAGGAGCTGCATGCAGAGCGCATGTTCTCTGCCGGCACCATGCGCTTCAGAACGGAGCTTTTCAGCTGCGCTCTGAAGCGCACCTTTTAGGTGCAGTGCAGAGCGCACACGTGCGCACATAGCCTTAGAGTTGGAGTTCAGGTGCTGTTCCTATGCTAATAAAATTTGTTAAAAGGCTACAGCAGAGCCAATCAACAAGCTTTATCTGCTGTAAACAAAATAAATACATTTAAAAAAATAAAAAATAAATAAGTTGGGCTTCCTTTTATTTTTGATAACCAGTGCAGGTAAATGAGGAAGAAGGTGTGACGGGGTATGCGACAGAGCAGGCAGGGACACCAAGCCAATGAACAATCCAACAAGTTTTATTGAGGCAGGGAGCATAAAATATCCAATATCAAAATGGTTCTTTAGAGGCCACAATGAGTCCACACAAAGAAAACAGATCCGGGGGCTCCACCAACCAATTCGTTGCCAATAAAAATGCAATAACAGACCTTAGATAAGTTCCTTAAATCCAGTAGTGTGACTGGGACAACACAATCCCACGTAGCAGCTGATCTTCAATGTCCCATACTCCATACACAGGCACCAGGACCTGCCCTCAGCACAGATCCTCATCCTTCAGCCAGCAAAACATCAACCAACTAAACATGTGGCTGATTCTTCCTCCTCTCCTTAGATCCACTCCCTGGATGGGAAAGAATTCACACCAACTCTTGAGTATGTGACTTTATATGGAAAAGCTTCCAGGAACTACAGGTTGGTATTGGTTGAGTCCCATGCAGAGAAGAACAAAGACATAGTCGCCCACTAGATGTTGACTTAGGCCTGATTACATTGAAGTCTAGACGCATAGGCCAGAGAGGGACACGCTGTTACAATGCTGCTGGAGGCTTGATTACATTATGGTGCAGGCTGAGGGGACACACTGTTACAAAAGATACATGGTTATTTGGCCCTTCCCCACCTAAGAATAGCAGCCTGCAGTGGCTCCAGATGTGTCACAACCATTAGATGCACCAATTTTTATGCTTTGCTCCAGTTCTTACCGGTGAGGTTGCAATTATGAAAATACTTTTGGAGTTGATGTCAGCTGTGAAAGGACAGCTGGCATCAAGCCCAGAGGTTAATAATGGGGAATGGTCTATCAGACACCCTATTAATAACCTGGTAAGTGTACAGTTAAAAAACACATTCATCAATTTAATTTTTAACAAAAATCCTCAATGCCCATCTCTATTCATTACCACTGGACACAAATAGCATGAACATTCCCCTACAGAGTATCACAAAAGTATGTTTTTCTTTTTAAAGTTAGCACAGATTTTAGTATTTGTCAAGCAAAAGGAAGAAAAGAAAGCACACTTATGTGACTTTGTTTTAATTGCATAGAAAAGTAGGATCAGCTGTTCTTTTCTCTTATGAAGGAACAATAAAAAAGATTGTTCTTTTTTTTACAATGAAATTTAATGGATGCCAATACAGTGGCAGATGTTGAACCCTTCTATAAGAATTGTACATAAAGAAACCTTCTATGATGGAAATAAAGTAATTCAGTTTATAGGTAGAATAAGATGGTTGTAACCTTATTCCAGAAAATGATGACACATTATTAGTAGAAATTAGGACAAAGATTCCAAATACCCTAATCCAGTATCCAGTTTGATCCTCCATGTCAGCGTAATCTTGGGCAATTGTCACTGTTTTACCAGATTTTTTTTATTTGTACTATACATTGGTGAGTGTCATGAAAATATAATAAGCAGATATGTTTTCATGGTCTCTGGATCAGGGGTGATTCCCCCCCCCCCCCGTCCCCTCCAGAGCCCTACCAAATTAACAACCAGGAAAAGATTTCCTTGTTAGGGGATTTAACATGTACCTTTCAATTACCTTACAAAACTTCCCCCCAGCTCTTCAAAGACCCCCTGCGTAGCCAGAGATGCTCCGACTACAATCTGTATACGCAGGGGCAGAGTACAAGTTTCCTGCAGGACTATAGCTTTGCTGATCAAAGGGCCAGGGCAGCTATATTGTCTCCATTGGGGAAGTATTAATATTGCGAGATACATATGTCCCCCAGATATGGCAGGCATACCACTGATCTCAAAATTCCATAACGCACATCTCACATATTTCAGCTTAATCGTAGGACACACGAAAGAGCCACAAATTAATATCTGCCCCCCAAAACATACCAGATCCCCCTTGTGTGGTATCCACTTTCTGCTAAAATCATAATATAAAAAATGAGGTTAATATCATCCACGAGGGATGCTCCCACACGGAGATATGAGGACCATGAGGATTTCATAATGTTGGAAGAGGGAAAAACCCCTCCCTTGCATGATGTCAGCAGAGGTGGGGGCTGCGGGTTATACAGAGGTTAATAAAAGCTAGTGTTTTAGTACACACTGGGTCCATGCCAGAGGATATGTATGCTGTGCATAGGATTGTCCAGTTCCAAGGGGCTGCCTCTCCCCCTATATCTGAGCCATAATCTGTGACCAGGTGTAGTAATCTTTCATTTTTTTCCTTGTATTTGTATTGCTCCCTTTTGTAAATTCTTGTATATTTTTTATAAACTCTGCCTTCTGTTTTGGATTAAATATATAAAATTTAATAGTTTCTTTCCTCATGCTCTATACTTATGAATCCACAACCCGAACGGCCTTATGCTATCTGTAACGGGTGTCCAAACTTCCTGTACTAAGTTTCGGTGGTGGCAGCAGAATTATTGTTGTGTAGAATTGTTGGGGTGCTATCATTAAGGGTACCGAGGTATACATATATTCCATTAGCGGGAATCGGTGATATATACATTTACCCTTGCTGTGAGACCTCCAATATTTGGCATTATTAGCTCAACAGTCTCATTTACTTATTGTCCGGCAGTTCCGAAATTGACCTGACACTAAGGGGGCGCTAAAGAGTATTCATGTTCTTGACAAATCTGTGAACAGCTGCCGGATATCTGAGTGACCCCCCCGGCTGTTCGTGACAGTGAGTACCCCAATCCAGCACTCTGCACCTCATCTGCACATTCTTTCCAGACAAGATTTTAATTACGAGCTTTACCAGGTTTTCTTTCACGTCTCCATCCATATGAGGTCTGGTTTACCCTATGGAGAAATAGTTGTTAGGAACTATCAATATTTTGGTATACCTTGTGGTGGTTGGATGGCTTTTGTGCACTTAAATTAAAAGTACTACCTTACGTTCTTAATATTTATAGCAATATTGGAGTTTATTAACTCCTTATCAAGCAGAAACAACTTGTCCCGCAAAAAAACAGACCTCATAAGGCAAAATTGATGGAAAAATAAAAAAGTTACGTCTCTCAAAGGAAGGGGAGCAAAAAACAAAAACGCAAAAGGCCCCGGAAAATTGCCCGGTCATTAAGGGGTTAATGTCAGTGTGCGGACATTTAGTGTATGTGTGACACCTGGGCCTATCAGGTCGTCACAGGGTATTGCGCAATCTGCCCTTCTGCACAGTATCCAAATCCTCCTTGGTTACGGATCCCTGTCCTTCGGTGTTGCTAAGAGCAGAGCCAGTCAAAACCCTAGGAACACTCTGCACCACACCCACCAGACACACCATTGGGGGGCCTGAGGGGAATAGGGACACCCACTTGGGGGGTTGGTTGGGGAGAGTGAGAAGTGTGAGAAGCAGGAGAGAGGAGGTCACAGAGCAGGGATCCCTTTAAAGACTACGTGGGAGACGTTGGTCTCTGCCTGGTAGGAGCTGGAACCCCAGTCATAGGGAATTGTGTCAAGGGGCACCGATCTGCCGAGGAGGGCAGCCGGCAGCCTTGAGCCATCTCCGGGAAGGGGCCAGGGCACGACGGGGTACATGGACCATAGGCCGGGAAGTAGCGTCACGCACCCCGGTAATTTACCCGACGAGGGTGAAGTCTTCAAGATTCATCCTCCACCCGCTCCAAAATCGGGGTACTAGCGCAACGAGGGGATATGACTTTCCCAAACATAGTCCAGAAAATCCCAAGCATGAACCCTGAGAGCAAGCTCACTCCGCTCACGCCATATGGGTGAGCGGGACCCGACTAGTTCCACACTACAGGGTCCAAATAGTGAAGAAAGTTCCACGGAAAAGGTCACAGGCTAACAAACAACACCAAGCGGTAGGGATCCACGCATGCTTCCTCCCTGCTGCAGCTGTGCTCAGAATTCTGGTTTACAAGTTGTCGGTGTCAGTATTCTTGGACTGAGTGAGTACGCAGAAAACCCTTTCCTCCCCAACAGCACCCCTTCACTACCATCACCGAGCCCCCGGGGAAAAACCCATACCCATGGAGGAGTTAAACACCTTGCTGCCATATCACCGCCATCAGGCGCTCACAACAGCAGCGGTGGTACTCCATCTTACCACGCACCGTGGGTTGCGGCACAAACTTTTAACTCCCCTGTACATATCCCCCCTTTTAAATTCGAGTGTCCGCGCGACCCCTCCCCGGGTCCAGAGACACCTCGAGCCACCGCGGTTCCAGATCCGAGAGGCTCGGCCGCTGACACGGGGGAGGTTCATATGTATATCTTACCATAACTTCTCTGTCTTCCATCCAGGGTACCTTTGCTACTATTTTCAAGTGACATGAGACTATGGGGATTTAGTAAGCAGGAGAAATGCTTTTGAAGCTGGGGAGAGAATTGCAGAAGCAAGCACTTTCCAAATCTGGCTGTGATAGAGGACAAATTGTTATGCCACATCAGGATTTGAATCTTTTTGCTCATGTCATGGGGCATGTGCAGACGGAACAGGGGTCCTAAGCTGATCCTAACACTGGGGCCCCTGCGCTGTCCCTTATCTTGAAGGTAGGCTCGATGGTAGCCAGGTTTGAGCCCCCAGTGTGACCCTGTCTCCTGTCCGGGTCCTGCTACTACCTCCCACCCCGGGAACAGGCTGGAAACCCAGTGACCAAAACCCCACAAAAAGGCACAGACAAGGGTAAACGAAAACACGTGCACACTGCATTCAAACACAAAGGAGGGACAGTATGTGAAGTGGGGAATATTGCTAGGATATAAATACACAACTGGAGAACTCACACACCACACAGAACTACAAGCAGAAGCTATATTCAGCACTCAAAACCATGAGCCAGAACTATATAAAGGGTGCAGGTAGCTGAGGGTGGTAATGAGCTACCTGACCACCCAGCAGATGACAATGCCTAGTGATATAATTACAAAAGTTTACAGCAGCACCCTGAAAAGCTAAAATATGCAAACATTGAATATGGGAATTTTGTTACTGCATTACTGCTATTGAAACTATGTTAAACCCTAGAACGCGCAACCATAGAAATCTACCATAGAAAACAAATTACCTAGCTGGCCTGCGAGGCCCCAGATATGCATTCTAGGGTTAAAAATGAGATGCTTGTAAATCACCTATCCTTGTGAGCCCGACTGCCAACAGCAAGGCGTATCTCTTTGCCTGGGCTCCATATGATTATGCCTTTATACGGGTTAAAAAACCTACAAGTTATGGACAAGTAGGATCCAACTAATGGAAATGGAAATGCCTTTGCTTAAGAGCAGTGTGATCAGTCAGAAAGGAGTGGAATACAGATAAAATGACCAGCACATCCTATAGGTGTGAACAGGTGCAAGCTGAAAATTCAATATAATTACAAAATTATACAGCAGGACTCTGATAAGCTAAACTATGCAAACATTGAATATGGGATTTTTGTACTGCATTACCGCCATTTAATATTTTTTAAAATGTGAGGCGCAGAGCTTATAAATTGGCCAATCCGTGTGAGCCTGACAGCCAATGACAAGGCATATCTCTTTGCCAGAATTGGACAAATTATCAGCTAAGTATCTAAATTTTTAAACATAGCTTCAATAGCAATAATGCAGTACCAAAATCCCCATATTCAATGTTTTCATATTTTAGCTTTTCAGAGTGCTGCTGCATACGATTGTAATTACATTGAATTTTCAGCTTGCACCTGTTCACACCTATTATATGTGCTGGTCAATCTTTAGGTTTTCAAAGTACTGCTGTATACTTTTGTAATTATATTGCATTTTCAGCTTTCACCTGTTCACTCCTATTATATGTGCTGGTCAATCCTTTAGGTTTTCAGAGTGCTGCTGTATACTTTTGTTTTTATATTGCATTTTAAGCTTGCACCTCTTCACACCTATTGTATCTGCTGATCAATCTTTTAGGTTTTGAGAGTGCTGCTGTATAATTTTGTAATGATATTGCATTTTTAGCTTGAACCTCTTCACACTTATTGTATCTGCTGATCAATATTTTAGGTTTTCAGAGTGCTGCTGTATAATTTTGTAATGATATTGCATTTTAGCTTGCACCTCTTCACACTTATTGTATCTGCTGATCAATATTTTAGGTTTTCAGAGTGCTGCTGTATACTTTTATAATTATATTGCATCTTCAGCTTGCACCTCTTCACACCTATTGTATCTGCTGATCAATCTTTTAGGTTTTGAGAGTGCTGCTGTATAATTTTGTAATGATATTGCATTTTAGCTTGCACCTCTTCACACTTATTGTATCTGCTGATCAATATTTTAGGTTTTCAGAGTGCTGCTGTATAATTTTGTAATGATATTGCATTTTAGCTTGCACCTCTTCACACTTATTGTATCTGCTGATCAATATTTTAGGTTTTCAGAGTGCTGCTGTATACTTTTATAATTATATTGCATTTTCAGCTTGCACCTCTTCACACCTATTGTATGTGCTGGTCAATCTTTTATGTTTGAATGCCTAGTGATATGTAAAAACTTACTAAAATGAGAAAGCCAGTGGAAATGTTACCAGTGGAAAACAGTCCATTTGGCCCATACCAAAGAATTTTTTGTACTGTATACTAGAAAAAAAAGTTAATTATGTCTACGTTAGACAATGCCAGTGTAGAGGCTCATGGAAGTGTCATGTCTACTGTAATCGGAGAAAGATGACCAGCAAACTAATTGCTTATATCATCGTAAATTAAAGACATTCATTTGTGTGCATATGGAGATACAAGGGGTTTCTAGTGAATGCAATTTGTACTCCCTGGAACTAGGACAAAAGTGTCTTGATAAGATTAATTAGGAAGGGCAATAGAATTGTCTAGATAAAAGAGGTCTGATATATCATTTCCACTACAGTTACTGTTTGAGAACACACAAGTACTTTCCAGTGAGAAATACAATGAAATAATTAAGGATCTTCTTACCATGGCTCAGAAAACTGTGACAATATATAGATTTAGTGAATATATTTCCAATTATCTAATGACCAGAATAATGGAGCCATTACATGAGGCAAGAAGAGGTTATCACGGGGTGTACTAAATCATTCTATGTGATGTTCATTATATATTTACAGACAAGAAATGCCAAGTGGGAGCCTAAACGGTCCTTAACCACCAAATGCAGAAACATTTATACGAATGTAGATGTGTAATACTTTGATGCTCCACATAAAAAATATCTACTAGTGTTGAGCGGATCCGGATCGGCAAAATCTCTCTCTCTCTCTCTCTTTCTCTCTCTCTATTGTCCCCGGATTTCACTCCCCATTGACATACATGGGGCCGAACTCCGGATCGGATCCGGACTTCTTGCTCAACCCGCCGGGTAGCCGCCGGACCCGGATTTTTCACTATCCGCTCAAATCTAATATCTACAAATGATTATAAACTAATGCCAACAGATGGCGTTGAACAAGCATAACACAACGACATCTGACGACGTGAATACAGAGTGGTGTTAGTTCGGTGTTTCTCGTACCAATTAATTTTGTAATATTCAAAATGGTGTCTCATCTGAAGAAGACAGGAGGTGAAGGGCAGTAACGAAGCTATTTGGTGGGAGGAACAATAATGGAGAGTTGTCTTTCTGCTAAATCTTCTCTCTAAAACTTTGCTGGATAGACAGAGGTTTAGAAGAACCTCAAAGCTATGCCCCCAAAATAAGTGACTTGTTTGTATGACTCTAAAAGTGGTAGTGGTAAAAGTAATTTGAGCTCCTGATTTTGGCAGACTTTTTGACAGATTTACTTTTTTTCTAGTTTTTATACAGTTGATGGATAGAAAGAAGAAAAATAGTTTTTGAGGGTCAAATAGGAGGAACTAAAGAGGATGATTAATGAAAAGGAAAGGAGTAGAGGTGTCAAAAAATTAATTTGTAGGAAATAGTCTTGAAGCTGCATCCGCCATCTGTGGCTATTCAAGTACTAGCTGTCACGGCCCTGACTTGTAGTGTGGTTCCTGTGCCGGAACCTTCTGTTAGGTTCTTCTGCATGTGATCACATGTTATTCTCTGCCCTATAACGGGCCATTCGCTGCATGGGGTTGTTCACCAGCTGTGGGAGGGGTTTACTCACACACATTGCTTCCGGGTGGTTGCTCTCCTTGATCTGGGGGAGTTAATGCCCAGAACGGCACCAGTCGTATTCTCTGGCTAGTTGCGGTAAGCGCCTTTCTCCTGGTTATAGTGACTGATCTTGGTACTCGACCCCGGACTGACCCTGACTTGCCTCGGTCTATTTCCTTCTGACTTCTCCCGTCTGGCTACTGACCCCAGCTTTTTCCCCTGACTACTCTTCTGCCTGCCCCTTGTGTTTATACTTACTCTTCTGGTACCCAAACTCCGGTTTGCCTGACAACCTCTCTCCTGTCTTCTCCCTGTGTCTCTTCGTGCTCTCTCGGTTTTGACCCCGGCCTGCCTGACTTCCCTCAGTCTCTAGGTATCCGCAGTGCCACCTAGTGTACTGCCTGATTACTGCATCCCTCATTCCTTTGTGAGAGGAACATTATTCGTACTAACTATTCAAGTACATACTCAGCTATTTGTTTGATCAGCTGGACTGATACATCATTATTCTTGTCACATGATGCCCATTTAACATCCCTCCATGTTAACTTTTCAAAAGAAGTCTAGAGAATGCTGGCAAATAGGAGGTATGATGCCAGACACTGTGCATCACATGTACCTGGATGACAGGTGCCCTATGCAAGCCTTATCTGTGAGGATGTCTAATACTAGCAGCCACCTCCTCCATGAATTGGTAGGTTATAAGTGGGTGTTCCATCAGTGTATTGCAGCTCTGTTGCCCCCACCTTTATCTTGGGGGCTGTTGTATCCTGCTAGTGCAGTGGTAATCTGGTCTTGTGTTAGTAATGGCTGTTTTTTTATGTGACTTTTTTCAGTTTATGTCCTATGTGAGCCGTTTTTTTTAAAACATTCAATACAAAAGGGGATGAGGTTCACTTGTCTCCTGTCTCTCAGCCATCGATCACTGACTTAGATAATGGACAATGTCTTGCAAATATTGTCCCATCATCTCTAAACAGGAGGAAAGAAAAAGAATAGGGGAAGGGCAGGAAGAAACAAAAAAGAAAAAAGGAAGAGAGGCAAGGAGAGAATAAAGAGGGACAATATATTATAAAAGAAGAGGGTAAAGACAGGAAGAGGAGAAATGAAGTTAAGGAAAAAAGAGGTAAGTGAACACGAGAAAAGTAACAATGAAAGGAGGGGTGAAAAACAGAGAGAGGTGGGGGAATAATTTGAAGGAAAGCAGGCAGTATGGGAGGAAAAAAAAGGGGAAGGAATGAGTAAGGAAAAAGAACAGAAAAAGAAGTAAGGAATGTGAAATGAAAAGGGATATTAATAGATGGGTTAAGACATGAAGGATTAAGGTAACAGGAATTGTAGGGAAAGGAAAAAGAAGGAAGGAATTTAGAACAAATAGGCAATGGGAGCTGGGAAAATAAGGGAAAGGGTTATGAAAAGAACCAGAAATGTAGAATATCATAAAAGAAAATGGGGCATGAACAGAAAAAAATGTATAGGAAATAGAAAGGAAAAGCAGTGGATGGCAAAATGCAGGAATCTAGAGTTTAAAAGGAAGAAATAAATAGTAAGATAATGGGGATGGGAAAGGAGGAAGGTAAAAGGAAGTAAGATTAGAAAAAGGTAAGGGGCAGATAAAGATAAGGGAATAGTAGAAAACAAAAGGTGACAAAGGAATAAAAAAAATGAATATTTAAGGAAATACAAAGTGAGATTACAAATGAGGGAAGAGGAGTGAAAGGTTAAGTGAAGGGGAATATATTGTTTATAGAAGGGGATAAACCTGAAAGGTAGAAAAGAAAAGAGGTCAAAGGACATAGGTAACTGAGGAAGAGAGACGAAGAGTAAGAGGATGCAGATTACAGCCTCAGTGGATACATACAGTAGTTATGACAAGCAGCAGGGGATTGTTGCTTTAATGTTCAATATTAAATATCACAAAATAAAATGTTCCTTTCTGTATTTTTACTTGGACACTGCAATTATTTTATCAGAAATGCACACCATTGTAATTATATTTCTTATTTTGTTGTGATAAGCTGTCTCTGTGCGGTTAGTCACCATGACTCATTCTTCCTTATGTTTTAACCTTGCTGAACATGAAATATATATCTATGTCAGAGAACACTGTAATGTCTGCAAATTCTGTAAAACAAAAAGTCTAAACAAATTAACGATAAACAAACTATCAGAGGAATGGGGAGGAATGTAAAATAAAGTTGCAAAAGAATGGCGATTGTAAATTAAAAAAAGATTTTAAGCTTAGACCATGAACTTAAAGGGGGTTTACACTTTTTTACACTAGCCCCCATATGTTCTAATGTCTGGTCCAATCCAGAAGATCTACTACTTCCCGTTGATCCTTTTGACCTCATGCTGATTAGTAAAATTTACCAGCTAATTAAAAATATTATATAATCCACAAATTACATTCGGATGTTACAACAACCCAAGAGAGGTTACTGGTCATTGTAACACGAGGGTTTTACTGGCTAAAAAAGTAACCAATTCGGTGAAGTCCGGTGAATATCAAGAGGTCCTATGGTTCCTCACAATCAAGTCTAGCCAAACCATGTCTAGTGCAAATCAGAAGGTCTACAACTTCTTGGTGATCCTTTTGTCCTCATGCTGAGTAAAATGTATCAGCCAATTAAAAATATTATATAATTGATAAATTACATTCTGATTGTACAACAGCCCAAGAGAGCTTACTAGTCATTGTAACCTAAAATATTGAATCCGGCTTGTTCTACTGGTTAAAGTGTAAACAATTCGGTTAAGTCCGGTGAATATTAAATGGTCCCACGGTTCCTCACAATTCAGTTTAACCAAACCATGTCTGGTCCAATCCAGTCTACTACTTTCCAGTGATCCTTTTGTCCTCATGCTCATTAGTAAAATTTACCAGCCATTTAAAAACATATTATATAATTGAGAAATTACATTCTGATCGTAAAACAACCTAAAATATTGCATCCCAGGGGTTCTACTGTTTAAAAGAGTAAACCATTTTGTGAAGTCCGGTTAATATCAAGAGGTCCCATGGTTCCTCACAATTCAGTTTAGCCAAACCATGTCTGGTACAATCCAGAAAGTCTACTACTTCCTGGTGTTCCTTTTCTCCTCATGCTGATTAGTAAAATGTATCAACCAATTAAAAATCTAATATATAAAGCTGTGTGTGTGTGTGTGTGTGTGTATGTGTGTGTGTGTGTGTGTGTGTGTGTGTGTGTGTGTATGTATGTCCTCTAAAGGAATCCTCACCGTCGCATTTACAATCACAATATTTTGCACAGGCGCCCCATGTGACTCAGGGAATGTCATAGACTATGTTTTGAAGTAAAAATATAACCCCGTGCTTTACAGTTACTCTCCAAAAAACCTGCCTCCATTAAAGTCAATGGAGCTGCAAGCTAAAGGTTATAAATAGCAGCTATGATTGGTTGCTATAGGAACAAAGGACATTCATAGTAGAAGAAGCTTATGTGTGAGGTAATATGATGTTAGTGGGGAGACAGATAGAGAGACACAGAAAGAGACAGATAGACATAGGCACAGACAGAATAAGAGGCAGAAAGAAAAAGACACAGACACAGATAGACAGGGAAAAAGACAGAGAGACAGACAGACACAAAGAGACAGAGAGAGAGAGACAGAGAAAGAGAGAGAGACAATCAAAGAGACAGACAGAGGAAGACAGACAGGCACAGACAGGTAAAGAGACAGACAGGGAAAGAGACAGACAGAGGCAGACATACACAGACAGACAAGCTCAGACAGGGAAAGAGACAGTCAGAGAAAGACAGAGAAAGAGACAGACAGGGAAAGAGACAGAGACAGGGAAAGACACCGACAGGGAAAGAGACAAAGACAGATGGTGAAAGACACAGACAGGGAAAGAGACAGAAAGGGAAATAGACTGATGGGGAAAGAGACTGACGGGGAAAGAGACAGACGGGGAAAGATAGAGATAGACAGACACAGAGATAGAGAGAGGTAGAAAGACAGAAGAGACTGATACAGAGACAGACAGAGAGATAGGCCCAGACAGACATGGATAGAGACAGAGACACACAGACAGAAAGGAAAAGAGACAGACAGCCAGTCACACAAAGACAGACACACACACACAGAGACAGACACAGAGAGACAAGTACACAGAGACAGACAGAAAGAGACAGACAGAGACAGACAGAAAGAGACATAGACAGACAGAGAGACAGAGACTAGGAGAGAGATAGAGAGACAGTTACTATCCTGGGCAACGCCCAGGTACTACAGATAGTATTATATAATTGAGAAATTACATTCTGACCTTACAATAACCCAAGAGAGGTTACTGGTCATTGTAACCTAAAATATTGAATCCCATACGTTCTACTGGTTAAAAAAGTAAACAATTTGGTAAAGACTGGTGAATATCAAGAGGTCCCACGGTTACTCACAATTCAGTTTAGCCAAACCATGTCTGGTCTAATACAGAAGGTCTATTACTTCCCAGTAATACTTTAGTCCTCATGCTCATTAGTAAAATTTAACAGCCAATTAAAAGTATTATATAATTCAGAAATTACATTCTGATCTTACAACAACCCAAGAGAGGTTACTGGTCATTGTAACCTAAAATATTGAATCCCGGGGGTTCTACTGGTTAAAACAGTAAACGATTCATTGAAGTCCGGTAAATATCAAGAGGTTCAATGGTTTCTGCAAATTCAGTTTAGCCAAATCATGGCTGGTCCAATCCAGAAGGTCTACTACTTCCCAGTGATCCTTTAATTCTCATGCTCATTAGTAAAATTTACCAGCCAATTAAAAATAGTATATAATCGAGAAATTACATTCTGATCTTACAATAACTCAAGAGAGGTTACTGGTAGAGATGAGCGAACCGGTCCCGGTTCGGCTCGAGGTCGGTTCGCCGAACGGAGGTCCCGTTCGAGTTCGGCTCGTCGAACGTTCGACGAACCGAACTCGAACTGCATAGGAAACAATGGCAGGCAATCACAAACACATAAAAACACCTAGAAAACACCCTCAAAGGTGTCCAAAAGGTGACAAACAACTCACAACACAACACAAACACATGGGAAAGTGACAAGGACATATACTCATGCGAAAACAAAACAGCTGGACAAGGAAAAAGAGGAGGAGACACAGATATAGGCATGGCATGCCCTTCTAAAATCAAGTAAAACACCGCAAGGTGACTCCAAGCGTAGTCTCCCTTTTTTTCCAAAAATTGGGCCCCACACACACCCACCCCTTCAGTGGCAGCAGTTGTGCCCCAGTTGTACACTTCACAGCTAGATTTGCATCAAGCACATTCAAAAATACGCCATTCTTATCCGTCCCCAGGATGACACCGGGGTAGGTAGCAAAGTCTTTCCTGATCCCAGCTCTGTTCATCTTGGCTTCTTTTAAAAACAATGTAAGCAAGGGTTACTCCAAGCGGAGTCTCCCTTTTTTCCAAAAATTGGGCCCCACACACACCCACCCCTTCAGTGGCAGCAGTTGTGCCCCAGTTGTACACTTCACAGCTAGATTTGCATCAAGCACATTCAAAAATACGCCATAATTAACCGTCCCCAGGATGACACCAGGGTAGGTAGCAAAGTCTTTCCTGATCCCAGCTCTGTTCATCTTGGCTTCTTTTAAAAACAATGTAAGCAAGGGTTACTCCAAGCGGAGTCTCCCTTTTTTCAAAAAATTGGGCCACACAGACACCCCATCAGTGGCAGCACTTGTGCCCTAGTTGTACACGTCACAGCTAGATTTGCATCAAGCACATTCCAAATCCACAAGCATTTACTCTCCCCAGGATGACACAGGGGTTGTAAATTCCTTCTGGATCCATGACTTGTTCATTTTGATGAACGTCAGTCTGTCCACATTGTCACTGGACAGACGCGTGCGCTTATCTGTCAGCACACACCCAGCAGCACTGAAGACACGTTCAGAGACAACGCTGGCAGCTGGACACGACAAAATCTCCAAGGCGTAACTGGATAGCTCTGGCCATTTTTCTAGATTTGAAGCCCAAAATGAGCAAGGCTCCATTTGCAAAGTCATGGCATCGATGTTCATTTGTAGATACTCCTGTATCATCCTCTCCAGCCGTTGACTATGTGTCAGACTTGTTGTCTCTGGTGGCCTTGCAAAGGAGGGTCTAAAAAAATTATGAAAAGATTCCATAAAATTGCTGTTACCAGCACCAGATACGGTCCTACTGGTACGTGTAGACTGTTGAAGATGACGAGACCGTCCCATGTTTGTCAAGTTACAACTGGGAGATTCACTCCCTGCACCTGCACGGTTGTTTGGTGGAAAAGCGGATCTAAGATCGAGTAACAGCTTCTGCTGATACTCCTGCATACGTGCGTCCCTTTCTATGGCTGGAATTATGTCACAAAATTTGGACTTGTACCGGGGATCTAATAGTGTGGCAAGCCAGTAGTCATCATCACTTCTAATTTTGACAATACGAGGGTCATGTAGGAGGTAGTGCAACAAGAAGGCACTCATGTGTCTTGCGCAGCCATGTGGACCAAGTCCACGCTGTGTTTGTGGCATAGAGGTGCTAACCGTTCTTTCTTCCTCTGACATCTCCCCCCAACCTCTTTCAACTGAAATTTGACCAAGGTCTCCCTCATCTGCTGAGTCTTCCATGTCCATGGACAGTTCGTCCTCCATATCTTCATGTCCTCCTGCAGCTTCCTCAACATCTCGCCTGCTACCATGCGCCCTTGTTGATCCCTGTCCCCCATGGTCCCATGCCTGGCGCCTTGGTGATGATGAACGTCTGGACCTTGGTGATGTTGTTGTGTCTTGCGCATATGAATCCTCCTGTAGTTCATCCCCTTCCTGTTGTCCCACCCCCTGACTCCGAATAGTGTTTAGCGTGTGCTCCAGCATGTAAATGACTGGAATCGTCATGCTGATAATGGCATTGTCAGCGCTAAACATATTCGTCGCCATGTCGAAACTGTGCAGAAGGGTGCATAGGTCCTTGATCTGAGACCACTCCATCAGGGTGATCTGCCCCACCTCAGCATCTCGTTGGCCCAGGCTATACGTCATGACGTATTGCACCAGGGCACGGCGGTGCTGCCACAGTCGCTGTAACATGTGGAGAGTTGAATTCCAGCGTGTCGCCACATCGCATTTCAGGCGATGAACCGGCAGGCCGAAAGACTTCTGGAGCGATGCAAGTCGCTCAGCTGCGGCGCTTGAATGGTGGAAGTGAGCAGACAGTTTTCGTGCCCTGTTCAGAAGGCCATCTAGGCCGGGATAGTGTGTTAAAAATTGCTGCACGACAAGGTTCAACACGTGAGCCATACAAGGTACGTGTGTCACCTTGCCCAGGCGAAGGTCCGCACCCAGGTTTGCAGCATTGTCGCACACGGCCTTACCAGGCTGCAGGTTGAGTGGAGACAACCATTTATTAAACTCGGACCGCAGAGCTGACCACAACTCCTCAGCTGTGTGACTCTTATTCCCAAGACATGTCAAGCTAAAGACCGCCTGATGCCGTTGCGCTCTGCTGCCAACATAGTAATGAGGGGTGCGTGATTCCTTCTGCGCAGTGAGAACGCTGGTGGCCTGACCAGGCAGGCTTGGGGCGGAGGTGGAGGACCCAGATGAGGTGGAGGATGCAGAAGCAGTGGCGGAACTTGGACAGACAGAGGATTGACACACAAGTCGTGGGGACGGCAAGACTTGTGCAGCAGACCCTTCACCATCTATCACCATAGTTACCCAGTGCCCAGTGAGCGACATGTAACGTCCCTGTCCATGCTTACTGGTCCAAGTATCGGTGGTGAAATGCACCCATTCACACACAGAGTTTCTCAAGGAAGCGGTGATGTTGTGTGCGACATGCTGGTGTAGCGCGGGCACACCTTTCTTAGAGAAGTAGTGGCGACTAGGCATCTGGTACTGGGGCACAGCGACAGACATAAGGTCTCTAAAATCCTGTGTGTCCACTAGGCGGAAAGGCAGCATTTCGGTAGCCAACAGCTTACAGAGGGATAGAGTCAACCTCTTAGCTTTGTCATGGGTCGCAGGAAGTGGCCTTTTATTTGACCACATCTGAGGGACAGAGATCTGGCTGCTGTGTGTAGACGGTGTTGAGTAGGGTGTCCCTGGAAAAATGCAGGTTTGTGAGGAAAGTGCAGGCGGAGACATGATGTTGCCTTCATCCAACGTTGGTGCTATCGATGTCTGAGACAGCTGTACACACTCACTTGTTTCCCCTTCCAAACCAACTGACGACCTACCAAGCAAACTGCCTGTTGCGGTTACAGTGGTGGAAGTTGTGGGTGGAAAAACAGGTGTGACATCTGTCCCCACAGTCCTAGAAGATGACGAGCGCGCGGATGCACTGGAAGGGGCAGGCGGTGGATGGTTCGCTCCACTAGGCCGCATTGCAGCACGGTGAGCTTCCCACCGGGCCATATGATATTTATTCATGTGACGATTCATGGAAGAAGTTGTCAAACTGCTGAGGTTTTGACCTCTACTAAGAGAACCATGACAAATTTTACAGATCACATAATTTGGGCGATCTTTTTCTATGTCAAAAAAGGACCAGGCTAGGCAAGGCTTAGAGGCCATGCGACCTGTTGATCCACCCCGAATAATGCTCAGAGGCAGAGTGGTTCCTGAGGATGCAGTTGTAGACGTGCTACCAGTACTCCGACTCTGTCCAGGAAGGCGCAAGGTAACTTCGTCGTCGGATGCATCCTCCTCCACCACCTCTGTTGACCTCCTCGAGTGCCTGACTGTGGGTTTACAGTAGGTGGGATCTAGAACTTCATCATCAATTGTTGTGTTTGCACTCCCCTCCCCCTCAGACCGAGCCTCTTCTTGCCCTGACCGAATATTTAAGTTGTCATCCCAATCGGGTATCTGCGTCTCATCTTCATCAGTATGTTCCTCATTGTCTATAACCACAGGTGTTACAGTTTGTGACAAAGGGTCAACATTATGCTCAGAAACGTGTTCCTCACGGCCTGAATCAGAGTCACAAAGGTTCTGGGCATCACTGCAGACCATTTCCTGTTCTGTACTCACTGTAGCTTGGGAGCAGACCTCTGATTCCCAGGCTATAGTGTGACTGAACAGCTCTGCAGACTCAGCCATCTCAGTTCCACCATACTGTGCAGGGCTGATGGAGACTTCAGAGCTGAGAGAAAGCAAGTTTGATTGGGATGACAACTCAGAGGACTGGTGTTTTTTGGAAGCGGTACTTGAAGTGGCTGAGAGAGCACTTGTTGGACCACTTGAGATCCATTAAAGCATTTTCCTTTTTTGGACATCATCTACCTTTGTTCCTGTTGTTCGTGTCCGTAAAAAAGGGAGCACATCGGATTGTCCACGGTAAGTAGTAGACATCTTACTTTTGCTGGTAGATGGTCTATCTTCAGCAGATGATAATGGAGCATTGCCACCTTCCCCACGGACAAAACCTTTTTTGCCTTTTCCACCACACCTCTTCCCCTTTCCACCAGCATCTGTCATTTTGCCACTCATGTTGATTGCGACAAGATTGTGCACTGAAAATGTGGTAGTAAAAATTGAGAGGTGGTGTAGATTACAGTGGTGGTCTAGCTTTATTAACAGCAGAATAATAAAGAATAAATATCCCTGATAATGCAACTACGGCCCTTAAACTGGCAGCAAAAATTGCTAGTATAATGGCTTAGTTATAATGAGTTGGAGTGTGCAATGCAGGCAGAGGTGCTGCAAATGTCTTTGCACTAGTGTGACTAGACAAATGTCCAATAGCCACGTTTAGGATGCCACTAGGTACACTGAGTGTTTGCTAGTATAATGGCTTAGTTATAATGAGTTGGAGTGGGCAATGCAGGCAGAGGTGCTGCAAATGTCTTTGCACTAGTGGGACTATAGCAAAGTCCAATAGCCACGTTTAGGATGCCACTAGGTACACTGAGTGTTTGCTAGTATAATGGCTTAGTTATAATGAGTTGGAGTGTGCAATGCAGGCAGAGGTGCTGCAAATGTCTTTGCACTAGTGGGACTATAGCAAAGTCCAATAGCCACATTTAGGATGCCACTAGGTACACTGAGTGTTTGCTAGTATAATGGCTTAGTTATAATGAGTTGGAGTGTGCAATGCAGGCAGAGGTGCTGCAAATGTCTTTGCACTAGTGGGACTATAGCAAAGTCCAATAGCCACGTTTAGGATGCCACTAGGTACACTGAGTGTTTGCTAGTATAATGGCTTAGTTATAATGAGTTGGAGTGTGCAATGCAGGCAGAGGTGCTGCAAATGTCTTTGCACTAGTGGGACTATAGCAAAGTCCAATAGCCACGTTTAGGATGCCACTAGGTACACTGAGTGTTTGCTAGTATAATGGCTTAGTTATAATGAGTTGGAGTGTGCAATGCAGGTAGAGGTGCTGCAAATGTCTTTGCACTAGTGGGACTATAGCAAAGTCCAATAGCCACGTTTAGGATGCCACTAGGTACACTGAGTGTTTGCTAGTATAATGGCTTAGTTATAATGAGTTGGAGTGTGCAATGCAGGCAGAGGTGCTGCAAATGTCTTTGCACTAGTGTGACTATAGCAAAGTCCAATAGCCACGTTTAGGATGCCACTAGGTACACTGAGTGTTTGCTAGTATAATGGCTTAGTTATAATGAGTTGGAGTGTGCAATGCAGGCAGAGGTGCTGCAAATGTCTTTGCACTAGTGTGACTAGACAAATGTCCAATAGCCACGTTTAGGATGCCACTAGGTACACTGAGTGTTTGCTAGTATAATGGCTTAGTTATAATGAGTTGGAGTGTGCAATGCAGGCAGAGGTGCTGCAAATGTCTTTGCACTAGTGTGACTAGACAAATGTCCAATAGCCACGTTTAGGATGCCACTAGGTACACTGAGTGTTTGCTAGTATAATGGCTTAGTTATAATGAGTTGGAGTGTGCAGAGGACAGGAGGGTACAGTGCCAGGATTGTGGGGCTCTGGGTAGAGGAATGGAAGCCTGCCTTTCTATTCCCTCCTAATAGGGAAATGCAGGGAGGAAATCCCTGTCCTTTGCTACACAGACGCTGTCGCTGTTTTCAGGACCTGTCACTTATGGCTCTGACCCTGCCGGTTTGAGCCCTTAAAAGGACTGATAGAAAGTGCTCTCCCTAAGCTGTCCAGCGCTGTGTATGGAGCGCATACAGCTGTATCAGCGATAGGACAAAGGACGGAGCTGCGACAGTGATGTCTGACACCAAAGACGCAGAAGAGGTAATGGCGTCCTGGAGGAAAATGTCCGGTTTTATAATGCAGGGACATGTGACATGGATATCCTATCACACATGCCGTTGCTTCTCTGGCTAAAAGTCCACTTAGCTGTGTGTGTGTCTGGGATTGGCTGACATGCTGGCACGCCCCACAAGACGCGCGCGCTTAGGGAAGGAAGACAAGGAAAAAAAAAAAAATGGCGATCGAAGGCGCTGTTCACGCACACTATACACTGAAATGTCATAATATTGTGAGTCACAGAGTGACTTACACTATTACACCGGAAAGCCAGCTAGGAATTAGCTGTTTTTTTGCTGCTAGAACCGTTCTCGAACGTTTCTAGAACTATCGAGCTTTTGCAAAAAGCTCGAGTTCTAGTTCGATCTAGAACAGGCCCCAAAATCACTCGAGCCTAGAACAGGAGAACCTCGAACCGCGAACCGCGCTCAACTCTAGTTACTGGTCATTATTGTAACCTAAAATATTTAATCCCGGGCGTTCCACTGGTTAAAAGAGTAAACAATTTTGTGAAGTCTGGTGAATATCAAGAGCGGTCCCACGATTCCTCACAATTCAGTTTAGCAAAACCATGTCTGGTCCAATCCAGAAGGTCTACTCCTTCCCAGTGACCTTTTATCCTCATCCTGATTAGTAAAATTTACCAGCCACTTAAAAATATTATATAATCTGATCTTACAACAACCTAAGAGAGGTAACTAGTCATTGTAACCTAAAATATTGCATCCTGGGTACTCTACTTGTTTGGTTAGGTCTAGTGAATATCAAGAGGTCTCACTGTTCCTCAAAATTCAGTTTTGCCAAACCAAGTCAGGTCCATTCCAGAAGGTCTACTACTTCCCAGTGATCCTTTTGTCCTCTTGCGGATTAGTAAAATTTACCAGCCACTTAAAAATATTATGTAATTGAGAAATTACATTCTGATCTTACAACAACCTAAGAGAGGTAACTAGTCATTGTAACCTAAAATATTGCATCCCGGACGTTCTACTGGTTTGGTTAAGTCCGGTGAATATCAAAAGGTCTCACTGTTCCTCACAACCCAGTTTAGCCAAACCATGTCTGATCCAACCCAGAAGGTCTAATACTTCCTGGTCATCATTTATTCCTCATGCTCATTAGTAAAATTTACCAGCCAATTAAAAGTATTATATAATTCAGAAATTACATTCTGATCTTACAACAACCCAAGAGAGGTTATTGGTCATCATTGTAACCTAAAATAAGGAATCCCGGACATTCTACTGGTTTGGTTAAGTCCGGTAAATATCAAGAGGTCTCACTGTTCCTCACAATCCAGTTTAGCCAAACCATATCTGATCCAACCCAGAAGGTCTAATACTTCCTGGTCATCATTTAGTCCTCATGCTCATTAGTAAAATTTACCAGCCAATTAAAAACATTATATAATTGAGAAATTACATTCTGATCTTACAACAACCCAAGAGAGGTTATTGGTCATCATTGTAACCTAAAATATGGAATCCCGGACATTCTACTGGTTTGGTTAAGTCCGGTAAATATCAAGAGGTCTCACTGTTCCTCACAATCCAGTTTAGCCAAACCATATCTGATCCAACCCAGAAGGTCTAATACTTCCCAGTCATCATTTAGTCCTCATGCTCATTAGTAGAATTTACCAGCCAATTAAAAACATTATATAATTGAGAAATTACATTCTGATCTTACAACAACCCAAGAGAGGTTATTAGTCATCATTGTAACCTAAAATAAGGAATCCCGGACATTCTACTGGTTTGGTTAAGTCCGGTAAATATCAAGAGGTCTCACTGTTCCTCACAATCCAGTTTAGCCAAACCATATCTGATCCAACCCAGAAGGTCTAATACTTCCCGGTCATCATTTAGTCCTCATGCTCATTAGTAAAATTTACCAGCCAATTAAAAACATTATATAATTGAGAAATTACATTCTGATCTTACAACAACCCAAGAGAGGTTATTGGTCATCATTGTAACCTAAAATAAGGAATCCCGGACATTCTACTGGTTTGGTTAAGTCCGGTAAATATCAAGAGGTCTCACTGTTCCTCACAATCCAGTTTAGCCAAACCATATCTGATCCAACCCAGAAGGTCTAATACTTCCCAGTCATCATTTAGTCCTCATGCTCATTAGTAAAATTTACCAGCCAATTAAAAACAGTATGTAATTGAGAAATTACATTCTGATCTTACAACAACCCAAGAGAGGTTATTGGTCATCATTTTAACCTAAAATATTGAATCCTGAAGGTTCTACTGGTTAAAAGAGTAAATAATTGGGTGAAGTCTGGTGAATATCAAGAGGTTCCACGGTTGCTCCCAATTCAATTTAGCTAAACCATGTCTGGTCCAATCCAGAAGGTCTACTACTTCCCGGTGATCCTGGAGGTTCTACCGGTTAAAAGAGTCTATTGTGTATTCGTTATTATGAGAGCATGTATTATTAGAATTAATTCATTACATCTTTCTATTACATACTTAAGCAGTGCACCTCCGTGGTAGGTTTCAGTCGTTGGGTTTTATGATTACATTTCTTTTCTCAGCTCAGCCGTGCAGACTTTATATTTTATCCTTGGTTGATCTTCAGATTGAAGCTGCTCTTTGATTTTACACTGACAACAAATATCACATTGCAGACCAGGCACAAACAGTAAATGTGGGAAAGTGTTGAGAGTGATAAAGTGACTAAACTATCTAACATTGAACAAAATGATATTTACTTCTCCGCTATTAGATTTACTCATTGAAAGTAGATACGGGCCACTTAACCCACCACGTCTGTCCATCGATTGATTCAGTAGCCCTGGAAAGTTAAATAACGTTTATCAGATCTATCTATCTATGTCCTTTGCTATAGACTTCTTTATTTTCTAGAATTGGCCTGAAGAAAAATATCACCTTTATCTTGATAAATGTCGCCATGAGAGAGAAAAAGTGGACTATTGGCGCGTTAGTCAAGTCATCGGAAGAACATAGTATAAAGATACTATTTACATACAGTATTTAGCATTGGGATTAGGCTCATTTATTGGAGAATGAGGAGGAAACAAGAGAAGGAAATTTATGAAAAAAAGAAAATGAGAATGGAAAAGAAAGAAGCGTTTAAAAAACAGAATCAAAACAGAAATAAATTTGTTGTATTTTAAGTAGAAAAGATGAGTAAAATGTTTATTATTTTAGTTTACCATTATTGTTATTTTTTTGATAGTTTGTAATATTTTCATGGTCATACTGCTTTTTACAATTTAAGGGAATGTGTCATCAGAAAATAACCTATTGATAGAATCATGTTTTATGTTAAACATATTTTATGAAATAATGTTTTATTTTGTTTTCTATTTTTTTTAGATTAACACATATTAAAGTGTATACTAAAATCTTACACGTTTTGCTTTTGCATTTTACAAAAGGTAAATAAATAGCAAATTTGCATTAATAACAATGGTCAATCCAATCATCAGTATGTGTCAACATGCCACAGCTATGCTGACAAAGGAGCAAATCATCACATGACTAATAACACCTCCAAATACAAATAACAAAAGATCAATTATTCATTATAGGTGATGTCACAGCTCACCTCCTCCTCCTTCTTTACAATGACTGATAACACCTCTATATACAGTGGCTAAGACAGGATTCACCATTCAAAATAGGTGATATCACAGCTCACTTCCTCCCAATCCTGAATAATGACTGATAACACCTTTATATACAGTAGATAACACAGGATCCACCATTCACAATAGGTGACATCACAGCTCACCTCCTCCTCCTCCTGTACAATGATTGATAACACCTCTATATACAGTAGATAACACAGGATCCATCATTCACAATATGTGATGTCACAGTTCACCTTCTACTCCTGTACAATGATTGATAACACCTCTATATACAGTAGATAACAGGAACAGGATCCACTATTCTCAACAGTCAAAGTCACAGCTCACCTGCTCCTCCTATACACTGAATGAACACCTCTATATACAGGAGACACCTTATCCACTATTCACAATAAGTGATATTGCAGCTCACCTCCTCCCCTTTTATACAATGACTGATAACACCTATCTACACTGTAATTAAAACAGTAGCCACCATTCACAATAGATTATGTCAAAGTTCACCTCCTCCACTGCTGTATACACAGCGTACAGCCATATACACATACACAAATGTACACAGACAATACGTTCACACAGTGTACAGCCATATACACACACATACACAGGCGACACGTACCCACAGTGTACAGCCATATACACAGACGACATGTACACACAGCGCACAGCCATATACACACATATATACACAGACGACATGTACACACAGAGTACAGCCATATACACACATATACACAGACGATACGTACACACAGCGTACAGCCATATACACACATATATACACAGACGACATGTACACACAGAGTACAGCCAAATACACACACATGTACACAGACGATATGTGCATACAGCGTACAGCCATATACACACATATACACAGACGACACGTACACAGAGCGTACAGCCATATACATACACATATACACAGACGACACGTACACACAGCGTACAGCCTTATACACACATATGTACACAGATGACACGTACACCCAGTGTACAGCCATATACGCACACATGTACACAGATAACACGTACACACAGCGTACAGCCATATACACACATGTACACAGATGACACATACACACAGGACAGCTTAAGAAACACAACACCAGATACCAATATACAGCACACAACAAGGAAGAGACAGTGCACAGGGGTGAAAGACGTGAAATGATGCAACACGTACGATATACAAATGCGGAACGATCACATACAACAGATATGTTGGAAAGCGCAAACAGTGTGACACATGTCCACTGCTCCTGTCACACCACTAAGCATAGACAGATGGTCATTTCACCGCAATCCCGATGCGATAGCATTGAGCCTATTTCTAGTATTACTATAATTACTAATATGAATAATATTAAAAGAAAGAACATTTTTATTATACGTATTTTATTTTATCATTTACAAAATTTACAAAAATATTCCCACTTTCTATAATTTTTTACCTGGAAGAGAACAGAGTTGATGAGATATTCGGCACAGTTCTGTGGCTGCGATATGTCATGAAGTGCTGACGCCTAATGAATACACCGCAAACACATTTCCTAACTGTGAATTAAACAGAGACGTCTGTACATATATTTGCAGAAAATCATTAAAGGCTAATTCTATATGTGACTGGAAAGTCTCTTAAGTTCAGCAAATAATTCTGGTAGTTTTACATGTTTGCACATGGAGAACAGATGATATTATCAATCAGATGAGGAGAAGAGGAGGAAAATATCATTTCTATATATAAGTCTAAGATGACGAATGACTGTCTTCCAAGACATTCTACTTCAATACGGCATATCTATGTATATCTATGGAGCTGTTATTTTATTACATTATCTTAATAATAGCATTTATGACCAACCCCCAGGTTTGACTGATAGGACCCCCATCAATTCTGAGAATAGGGGTATCAAAGTCCCAGATGAATAGATTTGTATGGTGTATACATGTCCACGGTTCTTCTTCTATGTCTTTGACCTCCTTCATACGTCTGTTTTTCCGGAACGCGTGACATGCTTTTTCATACATACAGGAGATACGGACACATGTAGACCCATTACAATCAATGGGTCTGCGCACAAGTCCGTGTTTTCAAATGGACGAGTGTCCATGTGGAACACACATGTGTCCGTGTGCTCCACATGGTGACATGTCCGTTTTTCTCCGGTAGCATGGGTGTCACACAGACTGCACACTGATGTGATTCATGTGACACCTACCTGAGAAAACACGTGTCTGAAATAAAATGATTTTTGTATACTCACCTGTCTCCGGCGCTGCTGTCACTTCCTTCTCAGCCCGCTCATTGTGCTCATGGATATTCACTGCACTGCAGACCTGAAAGCAGCAGTGCCGGAGACTGCAGCGCTGGGGACAGGTGACTAAAACGTTCCTGCTCTCCGGTGCTGCTGTCACTTGCTTCCAGGCCTGCTCATTATGCTCATGCATATTCACTGCTCCGTGGACCCAGAAATCGCAGCCTTGGATCCGGTGAGAGCAGCGCCAAAGACAGCAGCAACGGGGCCAGGTGATTGAAAAGTTCCTGCTCTCCATGTGCTTTCAGAGATAGCACACGGAGAACACACATGTGCCAAAATCATGGCACAGTGATGACATACGCACCTTCAACACGGTCCATGTGTGTGTGTTTTGCATGGCTGTGTGAAAGAGGCCTTTGTGTGTGAAAGAATAGGTGTAGATACCAAGGCACTTGGTTCTCTTTAAGCGCCTGGGCATCTACGCTTATTCTACCAGCTCCATTCCATATAGTTTCCTGTCTGCAATCCGTCTGAAGAAGGTCTTGCTAACCAAAGAGTTACATATTTTAGTATTGTAATTTCCATTAAAACCTATATCTCTTATTAAATTTGAGGTGCCAGATTTCCTTTTCTTTATTTTTTCTTTTTACACAGACGTATGAAGACTTCATGCAAGATGCAAGATAAGTTGTAGATTTACCAGTCACTATTAAATTTATGATATATTTTTCTGAAAAAAAGGGGAAGACATTAAAGTAGGGTGAAATTGCAAAAAAAAAAAAAATAATACAAGACAATACAGCCTTTGAGTCTGTACAATCCTGGAGATGCCTTACAGATATACATTTCATATTTTACTGATTTGAAAAAAAATCCTAACTTTGAAAGAAAAAAAAATTGGGAGTTGCTTAAATTTTTAATCATTTTTATTGATGGAATTTTATGTGGGTTTGTATTTTGTGTGAAAGGAACTATAGCTACCACTATGTGGTGCCAATGACATGTTGAGGGGAGGTGGAGTGACCCAAAATCTGTAATTCTGCAATTTTTTATTCTTGTCTTAACTGTATGGCTTAGATAATTGGATATTTTGAGATATATATATATATATATATATATATATATATATATATATATATATATATATACAGTACAGACCAAAAGATTGGACACACCTTCTCATCTCTAGAACAACTGCTAGGAAACCACTGCTAAGGACAGGAAACAAGCAGAAGAGACTTGTTTGGGATAAAGAACAGAAGGAATGGACATTAGACCAGTGGAAATCTGTGCTTTGGTCTGATGAGTCCAAATTTGAGATCTTTGGATCCAACCACCGTGTCTTTGTAGAAAAGGTGAACGGATGGACTCTACATGCCTGGTTCCCACCGTGAAGCATGGAGGAGGAGGTGTGATGGTGTGGGGGGGCTTTGCTAGTGACACTGTTGGGGATTTATTCAAAATTGAAGTAATACTGAACTTGCATGGCTACCACAGCATCTTGCAGCGGCGTGCTATTCCATCCGGTTTGCGTTTAGTTGGCCCATCATTTATTTTTCAACAGGACATTGACCCCAAACACACCAACAGGCTGTGTAAGGGCTATCTGACTAAGAAGGAGAGTGATGAGGTGCTACGCCAGATGACCTGGCCTCCACAGTCACCAAACCTTAAACCGATTGAGATGGTTTGGGGTGAGCTGGACCGCAGAGTGAAGGCAAAAGGGCCAACAAGTGCTAAGCATCTCTGGGAACTCCTTCAAGACTATTGGAAAACCATTTCCGGTGACTACCTCTTGAAGCTCATCAAGAGAATGCCAAGAGTGTGCAAAGCAGTAATCAAAGCAAAAGGTGGCTACTTTGAAGAACCTAGAATATAAGACGTATTTTCAGTTGTTTCACACTTTTTTAAGTATTTCATTCCACATTTGTTAATTCATAGTTTTGATGCCTTCAATGTGAATCTACAATTTTTAGAGTCATGAAATTAAAGAAAACTCTTTGAATGAGGAGGTGTGTCCAAACGTTTGGTCTGTACTGTATATATATATATATATATATATATATATATATATATATATATAAAATGAGCTTTTACAGCTGTGTCATACCATATAAAATTATTTTCCTAATTTCTAGAATATTGGTTTGGGAGAAGGAGAATGATGTAAGCCCCTTAGAGACTTTAACCTGCAATTGTTTAATCATTTTACCTACATATTAATTTACTAAAAAGCTCGGCATCAGTGGACCAAGATGTGAGTGATGGAGGCCATTCTGCAGACCCCAGCAGTCATGGTAATGATGGGCACACCACGATTGCATCCGGGTAGGAGGTCAATGGGAATACAAACTGACAGTTACAGCCACATGTACAGGCTTGTCCAGAACTTTGTTTATTTTTTATGTTTTGCAATTTGGTTAGGAATTTACCGGCAAGTAATTGTTAACTACCTGCCTGTTCTGCCCTGCAGTATCTCTCGAGGCTCCGGCAGCGATTCTCTACCTTTATTTAACCTCATGTTAACAGAACCAATCTTTCTCTTCTGGGTTTGATGAGGCAACATACTGATTGACAGTTGGCTTCCCGCAGTTAGGCAGTGGGGAGCCAGTGGTGAATCAGTATCACATCGGCAGTGACATTCCATTTACAGAGGACACTGAAAGAGAAAAGCTGCTCTGTGATTGTGATTTCATCAGAGGCAGAATCACTGGCAGGAGTAGTCAATGACTGCTCTGAGTTGGAATAGATTGTCACATGACATAATAGGAAGGTATTAGTAAGTAACTGTCACGATTATCTCTTGGCGGAGAGAGATTTGTGACGGTACTACTATTTGAGCATTTTTTCCAAACAATAGAGCCCAATATTAAATGTACTATGCTTTCAGACAAGTTGACTTTAATTGATGAGCAAACCGGACTTTACAAAAAATTCAGTGTTCAAGTTTGGCATTCGGGTGCTTTACCTACGCTGACTACTCGATTAAGCATCGGTGTACTCGGGTACTTGGGTGCTGGGCTCAGTGCAAGCCATCAGATGTAATGTGTACAATAAATGAATAAAAAAATACCAAAACTCCCGCCTTCCCTCCCCAGGAAAGGCTCTGTTTTTGGCTGACTGTATGTAGACGAAGACCAGTAATGCCAAATGAGTGACTTCACGTAAAGTCATAGTATGGTGTACTCAACAAATTCTGCTTTATTAGTACATACAACCAGTTTATATAAGTTCACAGGCAAAGACCATGTCCATCTAAACTATGCACCCAATAAGAACAGTAGAGGCTTGAACGGAAATGTGAAACTTCCTGCCCATCAGTGTTAGCTGAACCCAATGACATCATTAGTTATAGAACAAGATGGAAACTTTAAGAATAAAATGGAATCTATTCTCTCACACATCTATCCAACCGGCAAAGATGACAAGATGGAACAGTGTCTCACGGATCTATACAATCATCTCCACATTCTATTTAATATTATTTTAATTTCAAGGATACTATTTAAAATGGTAATTTAAAAAAAATAATAAAAATACAATTATATAAATATTTATTTTTCTAATTTTACAAGTTTTAAACCAGCAATCGAAAAGGCTGTAATGTAATTCAGCAAATCATGACATATTGAAGCTGAAAGGCAAAATTACCGAGCAAAAGATATTATATTATTCATTGCAGATGAAATTTTTATCATGTCATGGCATACAATAGAGTCAAACGGATTTAAATATATATTTTTTATAACCAAGAAAAATTACCTGCACTCAGCAGTACAATAATAGTAAAAATATGTCAAATGTTCTGAATTATGGAAAAATCCATATAATTATCCAATAATTTTATTTCCCAAATGGGTTTAGAAATTGTGTCAAGATTAGTTCGAAGTTATCCAATTTTACACAGCCTAATATTTCTATTAAAAAATTGGCTCCAGATTTTGGAGAAAAAAAAAGTTATTAAATACTCGTGACAATAATATATTTCAATGAGACTAAATTCAAAGTAACAGCATTTTTACCGTACACATCCAAAGACTCGGAGTCTGTTGATAAAACCGCCAATCTCCTTTGCTCTAAAGTCCTAAGATTCTTTATGCTTTGGAGTAACATCTGTTTTATTCAGTATCTTTTTCACATTTAAGAATGACATGGAAATGTAAATGCTTTAGGTCCCCAAAAAAACCTTTCCATCTGCTACAAAAGCCAAGTCTAATTACCATCTTTCGCATGCTGTCCCTAGAGTTCTTTGCTTAGAAATCATGTTGGATTTACATGAAATTAGAATAAAAAGTTCTTGCTTTCTCTTGAATAGAAGATGATGTTGTACCAGTAAAGAACTTTTCTTGAGGCTATATGTAATGTTGTGTAATTCACCATACGCAAATTATGATGTCTAAATTAACAATAAGACCCGACTTTGCTCTTCTAACATCTAAAGGGGGCTTTACATGCAACGATATCGTTAGCGAGCGTACCCGCCCCCGTCATTTGTGTATCACGGGCAAATCGCTGCATTAACAACACGCCCACCTCGTTGCCGGAGGGCGCAGGTAAGCTGTTGTTCGTCGTTCCCGGGGTGTCACACGTAGCGATGTGTGCTGCCTCGGGAACGACGAACAACTTACGTCCACAACGACCAACAAGATTTTTAAAATGAATGACGTGTCAACGATCAACGATAAGGTGAGTATTTTTGATTGGTAACAGTCACTCGGAGCTGTTACACGCAACGACGTCGCTAACGACGCCAGATGTGCGTCACGAATTCGGTAACATATCGTTATATATGTCGTTGCAAGTAACGAGGCCTTTATGCTCTACTTGGTTATAATAATGAAAATATAAAATATGAAAAGAGTTTTCCAGCTCTCCAAAAATTTGTAAAGTCACTCTATGTGGCTGCACATGGTCAAGTCTTCACAATGTGTATTTTGTACACTGTCAGGATTCCACTGTTTTGCCTGCAGTTGGAATATGACAGCAGATATGTGAATTGCATGGTTGTGGTCACAACACTTTGACAATAAATCACATATCCAGAATTCCAGACTCAACTCTTAATATTTATATGGCTGTGAGGATTAACCCCTTCTCTCCTACTTAAGCCAAGCTGACAAGAAAACAGAAGTCTGATAGTGTGTAAGATATACACTGTTAGGATTTGGAGCCCAGAAAGCTCCTTTAAATGTGTTCTATAAAAATATGCTATATTAGTGAAAACTGGTAAAATTAATTTAAGTATGCCAGTAGGCAAGATATGCTAGAAAGTATAGACTAATGGTCATGTATAGTATTTTTTTTGTGGAAGACAACCTTTTTAGACAAAAGTTGAACATCAAAATGTTGTCAAATGCTGTTTACATGGTCCTGGTTCTGAGCTATGTTGTGAATCAGACAGATCATAAGGTTGGCCAAGATGATGGCACAAACCAAACTCAATTTTTTTTGCATTGTGAGTAGAGATGAGTGGAGGTTTGGTTCACCACCAGCAAATGAGCCGAGCCTCCACTGGCTAGAGCTTAACCCGAACCCCGTAACAAGTAACTGATTGGCAGTTTGAGTCTCCGTCCACAAACATCCAGCCATAAACATATCATAAACTTCTGGGGGAGGGTGGGCAGGCTTTTTTTAAACAATTTTTTGGGTTGCGCACTTCATGTAATCATGCTGATGTTACCCCCAGTTTGCACCATTCAAACACTGCAAGCGCCTCACAAAAGGGCTGAGCACTGAGCTTACCTGAACACAGCGTTGCTCACATGAGTAGAGTTCGCACATAAAGCATCGAAACTGCGAACTCGAACTATGATTTTTTAAATTGTTGTTCGGTTCAAAAATTTAAACCTCAGGTTCGCTCATTTCTAATTATGGGATGGAAACTCTTTTTCGACAAATATGAGTGGAGGAAATGACAACATCTTTGGACACCTTGAGAAGATGTTGTTTGGGCCAACTAAGAAGTGTCTCCCAGAATGATGACACATTATAGTATCTGCACCAACTAAGTTAAGCTTGAGTTCCAACTGGAGGTACAGTAGAAGGTGGCCAAGCCTTGTAACCTATGGTACTTTTAATCTGCCAAGAGAGTCTATAAAGTGAAACATACCTTGATTTTATAACCTTGGTGCAATTATTTTGCTTGGTTACACCAGACTATTAATATATTTTTCCAAGAGTTACAACAAGAATAGTCATTAAGCACTGATCCAGCTAATCTGTATGAGGCATAAATAATAAGTGAATCAACGCTGGTACGATGAATTAATGCTCTATCGTACTCGGAAATAGCGAGACTGTTGACCCAAGGAATCAAAGTTGTTATATCACTCATATAAAATGCCAAGCTATGTTCTCAAGAAGTTTCTTCAAGCAGAACAAATATTGGTTTCTTATTATTAAAATTCAAGCACACAGTGAATAGCTCCGGCCATAATGAATTATATTAGCATGACATGACCTACGGTTTGCCAAAGCAAATAAAAGTAATGTATAGTATAAAAGCTTCTTTGAATGAGTTGTGATGATTCACCACATAAGATAAGCTAAAATGTCAGGTTCTTGCAATTTTAAGCTTTAATAATAATTAAAGTAGTATTTCTGGAGAAATTGGTCTGAAAAGTTACGTCTTAATAAAGACACAATGTAATGAGATGGCCTTTTAGGGTTTTTTATTATTATTTTTCACACAAAATACATATGCGAAGGAAAATATTTTTTTTACGTGTCCTCAATAGGTTGTTCATTTTCAACAATTTATTTAAGTTAGAAGATGCTCAGCATTACAGAATGCTGAGACTGCTTGACTCAGCCTTAAAGGGGTTGTCTCATGTTCACATTTTACCTTCCAAAGTGTCCAAAGTGGCAAATAGGAAAGTCGCTAATTTTTAAGTTCTGTTGTCAACATTCTACACTTACTCCCGAGGTGAATTAACATACATAGCGCTTCTAGGATGTAGTTCTACCTAGAGATGTCACATAGTTCAGTCCTCAAATAGATGTGAGCACGGATGGTACTTCCTCTTGGGTTATGATTAAGGGGTGAATACCCAGAAACGCGTAAACCAATGTGGCTGTCATGATTCCTCTCTGCTGAGCATCTTTGCCTTTGGAGATGGTTTGCTGCACTTTCCTGTGTTACTAAGCTAGCAGTTTGTTTCACAGCTTAGGATTCCATGTTGGTGCTGATTACTCAGGTGTCCCACCTTCCTGATGATTGGTGAGGCTTCTTTATTGAGCATGCTCACTCTGGATCTCGCCAGTTGTATTTTCTGGTTCTGAAGTTGTGCTGTTGGCTTGTGTCTCTGATAGTGTTCTGATTTTTGCTCTTTGACCTCGGACTTTTATTTGACTCCTCTCTGCCTGTCCCCTGTTCCTTTTGTCACCTTCTGCCTTTTTGACCTCAGACCGTTACCTGACCACAGCTCTGCTTCTCCCCTGAATTTAGTACATACTCTCCTGGATTTCTGACCCTCGAATATTGACTTGACAACGTCCCTGTTTTCTCTTTGTGCTCATACGTGTCCTCCCATTATCAGACCTCGGCTTTCCTGACTACTCCTCTGTCCATACTTCCCGTAAATACTGGCTAGCATCACAGTGGCCTTCGTCTATGTCCTATTTTCAGATTTTTTTATGGATCTTTAATAAAACTAAAGTTTTACAGTGTAGGATCATATTTTTTTTCCTGTTTCTATGTTCCTTCCCCTTCTAGAATATGGACACCAATTTGCACACACGTGCAGACCTATTATACAACTATTGGGTCCACACATGAATGCTCGATTTCAGAGTGCAGTATGCACTCAGCATTGGATATAACATATGACTGGGCAAAGGAGAAATTGCCTTGTAATTGTAAGAAATTGTAATCGTAATTTTGACCATGAAGCTAAAGCTACAAACATGCCCTGCAACCATCGCAAACCAAGGTAGAAAGTAAGGAGTCATATCACAGCTCAAACAGCACGAAATTGAGTCAAAAGGGTAATAAGAAGCTAATAGAACATTTACAGGATTGAAACTTTGGCAAATAAAATGCCAAAACAAAATTTCTCCTTTAACCTTTTCACCACAATTCTCTTTTCACCTTCCCAAATTTTAGAATTCTGAGCAATGTGACTTTATGTGTTAATAACTCTGGAATTGTACCTCATGTTACTGGTAAATTTTGGGGATAACATTTGAATCTTTTTATAAAAATATTGAAAATTTTAGAAAAAAAAATGAAAATTTACCAATTCTTGAACTATGAATTTTTATACCCTTTAACCAGATAGTTAAATCACACAAAATATAATTAATAAATAACACTTACCACATGTCTACTTTACTTTACTACCATTTTTTAAACATTTTTTTTTTGTTAGGAAGTTAGAATACTTAAAAGTTTATCAGTAACTTCTCATTTTTCCAACAAAATTTACAAAGCCAAATTTTAGGGACCACGTCCCATTTGAAATGACTGTGAGGGTCCTATGTGACAGCAAATACCCAAAAGTTATATCACTTTTAAAACTGCACCCATCAAAGTGCTCAAAACCACATTCCCAAAATGTATTAACCCCTTAGGTACTTAAAAGGAATTAAAGCAATGTAGAAGGAAAAAATAATAAACTTTCACTTTTTGCCAGAAAAATATTGATTTATCTGAATTTTTTCATTTTCACAACCATAACAGGTGAAAATGGACCATGCAAAACTTCAGAATACAGCGATATGTGCTGGAAAATTACTGTTTGGACACAGGGCTCAAAAGGTAAGGGGCACCATTTCAATTTTTCAGAGCAAAATTGACTGGACTAGATAGCGGAGGCCTTGTCAGGTTTGCAGAGCCCCTGATGTTCCTAAATAGTGGAAGCGTCCACAAGTAACCCGATTTTAAAAAATACACACCTCAAGGAATTTACCAAGAGGTGAGATGAGGTGGGCACCTTGAACCCACAGGTGCTTCAAAGAGTTTTATAATGTTGAGACATGAAAATGTAAAAAAACCCCATTGTTTGAACAATAATTTTGCTTTAACCCCAATTTTTTCCTTTTCATAAGGATGACAGGAGCAAGTGGACTATACCATTTATTGTCCAATTTCTCCATCTACAGGGATACCCCATATGTGGTGGAAAACTACTGTTTGGTCACATGGCAGGGCTTGGAAGGGAAGGAGTGCTATTTGAAATTTAGAGTGTTATTTTTTAGGTTTGACTACTATTACACTAAAAAATAAAGGTTTTTTAGTAAAACCAAATTTTCAGGGCTTAATTTTTATTTTTTTATTTTTCTGATGTCATATTCTTGTGAGGGCTTGTTTTTGCAGGATGACCTTGCATTTTTATTTGTACCATATTGTACTACTTAATATTTTTTGATTGCTTTCTATTCTACTTTTTGTGAGGAAGAATAAAGATAAAACAGCAATTCAGGAATTCTTTTTTTTTTTTTTTACACCAATCACTAGAATATTTCCTGGAAAAATGCTTGTGTTCCCCATTGACTTCCATTATACTCGGATACACAAGTCACCCCCATCCAAGTATCCAACTGCTCTTAACAAGTACCGAGCACCCAAGCATGGTAGTGCCCGCTCATCACTAGTGACGAGTACTGAGCACCTAAGCATGGTAGTGCCCACTCATCACTAGTTACACGTATGTACTGAGCACCCGAGCATGGTAGTGCCCGCTCATCACTACTTACATGTACTGAGCACCCGAGCATGGTAGTGCTTGCTCATCACTAGTTACGAGTACTGAGCACCCGAGCATGGTAGTGCTCGCTCATCACTAGTTACGAGTACTGAGCACCCGAGCATGGTAGTGCTCGCTCAAAACTTGTCACTGTCACTAAAAGCTGCTTGAGAGGAGATAGATTATGAGATCACTGAGGTATCAGGTTACATGCTCCAAGTAGAATTAGTAGAAAAAAGAAGTGGCGGATTAACCCGGAGCGGCTAGAGAAAACCAAGGGAAAAAAACAATATAAATTTTAGAAGCAGGGTGAGTGGGAGTGGCAGAGAGGCACGCACACAAATCAGTATTGTTGCTTTTGAGTGTTTTTCTTGCCCCTGTGCTGAATTCACAGTTACACTGCTCAGAACTGTTGTAAAATCCTCTCTAAAGGGTGCTGCAACATCGCTAGCGATAGTACCCACCCCTGTCGTTGGTGCGATATGTGGTGATCGCTGCCGTAGTGAACATTATCACTACGGCAGCGTCACACACACATACCTGTTCTGTGACGTCGCTCTGGCCGGCGAACCACCTCCTTTCTAAGGGGGCGGTTTGTGCGGTGTCACAGCGACGTCACACGGCAGCCGTCCAATAGCAGAGCAGGGGCGGAGATGAGCGGCTGGAACATGCCGCCCACCTCCTTCCTTCCTCATTGCTGGTGGACGCAGGTAAGGAGATGTTCGTCGTTCCTGCGGTGTAGCGATGTGTGCTGCCGCAGGAACGACGAACAATATCGTTCCTGCAACAGCAATTATATTAAGGAAAGGAGCGACGTGTCAACGAGCAACGATTTTTCACGTTTTTGTGCTCATTGATCGTCGCTCCTTGGTGTCACACGCTGCGATGTCGGTAACGGCGCCGGATGTGCGTCACTAACGCCGTGACCCCGACGATATATCGTTACCGATATCGCAGCGTGTAAAGCCCCCTTAACTGCTGAAGCTCTTTAAAAAGTGTTACAAGGAGAAAGCAGAGCAGGACCTGCTCTTTTCTCTGTGAATGTATAAAATGCAGAATATTTTTCATATATTGGGTAGAGAAAGTCCTATTTCCAATGTACACACACAACAGTTTACAGCAGCCTACAGTATACAGATGTTACTTTGCTATATTGAAATGAACTTGGTTTAAAAAGAGAAAATTCTTCTGTAGAGCATCGAAAAATCTGGAAAGATAAAATCTCTAAATCACAAACTTTGCGTAGTGTTGTAGAAGATATCTTTAGCTGTTCAAACTAAGTGCAAAATGTCAGACAGTGCGTTCCTACGGGTGCCACTGTCATGTAACATCACGCATTCCAGACAATTATTTCTCATCTAATTTTTAACAGCTGGTAAACTCTAAAAATGAACTTTTTACCAAACTTTTTTTTTTCCCATTTCATTAAATATCTATAGCAGAGATAGAGAAATGATTTCACATTTCTTTTGGGCTTTTTTTTTTTCAATTAAATTAGTCTTCAAAGTTAACAAATGCGCTGAACAAATGTGATTTTCAAACTTGTTTTGTATAACGCTCATTTAATTATCATAATTCTCAGAACTACATGATCTTTAATAATTTTCCATTAAAACAATTAAAATGGAACTATTTATAGCAGGTCAGGATTTTATTGTACTCTGCCATTTGCTACTGGGCTTAAGATAATAATACTAGGAAAGATGAAATGATACATCAGAAGTAATTAAAATCAAAAGTAATTATAAGTAATAAATATTCAGAACTTGGTGGAAAGCTAATGAATATCAAATAGGGCAGCGATTACTACCCCCATCCGCTACGTTATCGCAGCTCTTCATCGCGGTATAATGGAATATATTTGGACATGTGGTACATGTGAATTGCCTGCGTGTTCTAATATGTAGAGATCCACTAGTGTTCATGAGCTTCCTCTAAGCAAATTAGCTTATCTCTCCTTATAAATAACCAAGATTTGTCATTCGATCATTGTCGGAGAAACTTTGGTGCCATAATAGAACTTTCCTCCAAAATATATAGACTTAAAGGGGTCCTGAGACTTTAACATTGGTGGCCTATCCTCAGGATTTGTCCATCAATGTATGATCAATGGTGGTGCGACGTCGGGCATCCCAGCCGAACATCTGTTCCTGGTGCCCAACCGGCAGCCAAGACAACTCCTCAGTTGCCGAGCTGCACATCTCCATCAACTGTACAGTGGCAATGGCTGGGTACTGCACATCCGCTACTGATTCCAATCAATAGGGGGCAGATGTACAGTACCCAGCCAAGGCCAATATTCTGTTGACGGGGCTGTGCTTTCCACCAAGTACAGCTGATCAACAGGTTGCCAGGCGTTGCACTCTTATTGATCAGACATTGATGACCAGGCATTAGACAAGCCCTTTAAAGCAGATCAGTCAACTTTTGCAAGGCTGGTGGTCATCTAATGCCTAATCTAATGTCATCTATGTCACAACACCTAAGATCAGGGAGATGTAGAGTCAGGCATGTTTAAATTTCATTAGCCATTTTTTTTTAACTTTTCATGGAAATTAGCCAGTAATAAGAGATTCTAGAAGTGGCTTACTACTCCATCCCCACTAAGAAAACATGTATGACCGGTTGAATAAACTTTTTCACTATTGGTTGTGATGCTAGTTACTACTACTACTACAGATAGTATAGGTGGAAGAGTAGTCAAACAAGCCGGGGTCAGGTAACAGGAGGAAACGTCAGGACGCAGGGAGTAAACAGAAGCGCAGTCAAGTAACAAGCCGAGGGTCAGAATTCCAGGAGAATATGTATAGATTTAAGGAGCAGGCAGAGACATCAGGTAAGTCCAAGGTCAGAAGCCAGGAGGTAACAACAAAAACAGGGAGTGGGTAGAGACGTGGTCAGATAATGGTCCAGGGTCAAGAAACTCAGATGAGAACAAGAAGAAACAGAAGCCAAGAGCACAACTACAGAACCAGAAAGCATGAATGGCAATGGTCTGGGAGAGTATGCTCAGTAATCAAACAGAGCAATTACTAGGATGGTGGAGCACCTGAGTAATCATAACCCCCCAGAACCTGCATGCAATCCTGTGCTGTCAAACAACCTGCCAGCTAGTGCTCAAAGAAACACAGCAGACCATCTCCAAATATGCAAAATGCTCTGCACAGAGGAATAATGTCACTACTGACACTGTAGTGCAGCAGTGCAACACCTGAGAGCAAGGTGCTCCACATAGAGGAATCCGGGCACTGATGACCTGGAAGATGTACTTTATTTCCCATCCAACCCTAGAGACAAAATCTAGTACTTTAGCTCCATTATTTTGTATCAGAGTGGCCACGTTATGCAGTTTGCATGCGAGCGCCATAACATGACTGGCATACATCTATCACTGATGCAAAAGGATACTTTATTGACCTGTGTTATACATCATGCCTAAATTGCTATGACTCCTTATTATATCCCTACAAGAATCAGTACATTTTTTTTGTAATCTTCAAGAGAAAAAATGCTGAGAAATGCTCCAAAATATGCTAATTTATTTAAGTTTTCTCTCGTAAAAGTAAGAAGCAATAATTTTAGGATGAAATAGAGAGTCACTCTGAAAACCAAAGGTTCTATAGAACCTTTAAGGCGGTCGTTAAGGACTTTAACATTGATGACCTACAGGATAGGTCATCAATGTCTGATCATTGGGGGTGTGATACCCAGCAACCCCCAACTACCAGCTGTTCCCATTGGCACCGGTTGATTCCAATAGTGGGTGTATATTCATTACAAAGTAACAGCCACTATAGAGTTTGCAGAGCTATTCAATTTCGCAACGGAGTAGTTCTGGCCACCAGAGGTACTGGGGCAGCTGATTAGCAGGGGTGCCAGTTGTTGTACCCCCACAGATCAGATATTGATGACCTATCATGTTAAAGTCCCAGACAACTCCGTTAATATTGACCTGTAGTAACTGCCCATGCTTTGTACCGATTTCACACATACACATGTGCCCTTTGATACTTTTCCTCTTGACACAACAAATCCTGAGATAAGCAGTACACAATAACTAGCTTTTTTATGACACTTTGTCAGGAGATGTTGATAGTATATGGGATTATTTGCGACCTGCGAGGGGTTGTGATGTGTATTGCAGCCAGTCAAGAAGTTTTCTGGTTTGCATAATAATGTAATTAATTATTCTTGTGGAGAAATACAATGCTTAATTACATTTATGAAAAGGTAAAGGTGGAAACCATGGCGCAATTTTAGAATTTTCAAGATGCAGAACAAAATAGATTTGGAGAAATTCTAATAAGAAATCTTAAATGATTCTAGTACTTGGAAACTTTACTGTTTGACATTGTTTGAAACCAAATCTTCTATGACTAATATTTAATCGTGTGGGTTGGAAGAATTCACAAACAGCCAATATGGTATTGCAGGATTTAATGTTGATGATCTATCTTTCGGAAACACAAATAACATCAGATTGAGTAATTCGGGGTACTCTTGGCACATTCCCCCAATTGTACCCTTACCACCAAGACCCCAATTCATGAAAACAATTTCACCATAATTTTGTGCAAAGTTGTAAAATGTTTGCAAAACTTGGAGTTGCGTAAAAATGTTGTGGATTTTGGTATTTTCATTCTAGATTATCCCAGCTCTTCCAAAATGAGCAGAGCTGGGGGCACAGCATAAGTGTGACACCCTAGATCACCTAATTGATAATGATCCGCAGGGCTACCACTAGGAATTTCAGGACCACATACTGGTAACATTTTTGGGCCCCCTTGAGACTCCGCCCAGGCTCCACCCCCAGCTCCGCCTCCACCTCTCAGATATTCCACACTCTCATCGCCCCTCTCCATAATATCTCTCCCACACTGACCCTATGTATGATATCCCCTCTTACACACTGGTCCTCAGCATACTATACCACCACACAATGCCTTTGTGCATAATATCCCCACACACACTGCCTTTCTGTATAATATCTCTCCTACACACTGCTCCTTTGTATAATATCCCCTCCAGACAAACTGCTCCTCTGTATAATATCCCCCCCACACACACACAAACTGCCTCTCTATATAATATCACTCCCACACAGTGCTCCTCTGTATAATATCCCTCCATGCAATTTAACTGTGTATGGAGTGGCTAAAGTGACATGGCAGGGCCAGTCTGCTGCGGCTTTGACTGGGGCCTGGTGAAAAGGGGGGGGGGAAATGGCCATGGCCCAGGGCTTAATAAAGCAAATTACCCCAGGCCTGGCTGGGCCCCCCTCTTCACTGGGCCCCATACACCAGTCACAATTGTAATGCCCTGACGGCGGCCCTGACGATCTGAGACGTTCCCTATGCCAGAAATCTTACTCACTGACGGAATTAGGATTTCTGGTGGAGGCACATGCCACTTGTCAGATGCTCCAGATTCATGAAGTGGGGTGCACATTTTCATGAATCAATTGCGTCTAGCTCCACCACTCCACCTTATCAAAATTGGCAAAAAAAAGTTGGTGTTTATGAATTTAGCACAAATCTTTTTATTTTTTAACATGAAAAAAATGTTCTGTGTAGAGATTTTAGGACACTGCAGTTCAAGGTTATTCATGTGATTGGGACCGTGTTGCAATACCAAACACAACCACTAGTACACGTATGGAGCTGTGCCTGGTATACAATGCGACACCATGGCTCCATTAACCCCCAGATTTGATTAAAACCCAACTGATTAAATATTGATAGATTAATTAAATTTTCCCAATGGAAATAAAATGTTTTTTGTGTACTGTGACTTTAAATGCTGTAAAAAATTAAGCATCTACATTTCTTTTCATTAAATTTCCTCTCTTGAGTAACCTGCATATACTTAGATGCGGTAAATACAGTAATTCCTTACCTTCTTACCCACTCAATCATTACTTCCACCGATAACAAGATTTTATAAATTCACTGCCTCCACCAGGAAAACCAACTAATATGTATAATAAATCAGGAAACCTCAACGTCAGACTATACCAACTTTAACCGATTATGTTACATCTCAGATAGAGACTCATATGGAAAGGTGATATTATTCTGAGAAATGAAAGGTAGTCGCATTAATCTAATCAATCAAATAAGCAGATATGTGGCAGGATACCATTGTACAACCCCATCACACATTATATTACCCAAATGTCATATGGATTGTGTTCCTTGGCTTAACGTGTATTATGTGTCTCTGGTGCCACAATCCAGTTTGCATTTTGAAGGAACATTATTTATTACATCTTGGAAGAAAATAAAAATCAAGACTTGGGATGTGACGTCTCATTGTGAAGGAGAGAGTTTTCGTTTATTTAGAATTTTCCTTAAAGGCATTCTCCACTTTGACAGTCCCTCCTCATTAGAAAAATCTATTGACAATGATAGTCTTTTGTGGCTTGGATTCTCTAGAGGAAAGCGTCTTAGCATGTGTTCAGTTTTCCTGCAGTGCCCCCATAGGAGAAATGAAATATTACACAGAAATCTTTTGAAGGGGTTCTACCTTTATTTATAAGTTATTCTCAATGGTCCAAATGTGAGATAATAAAAGAATTATATACTAATCAGCCGAGCCAGCACTACTGCATTTGCTACTGTCTATTTCCAGTCCCCAGGCATTACCATCTAAAAGGGGTGTCCCAAGACATATACAACCATACACTTCCAGTGATAGGCAGTAGCCACATTTCATCTGAACAAGAAATCCAAATTTCAAAGTAGAGGAAAGACCCTTTAAACCAAATAACTGTCTTGTAGCGTAGGACAAGTCCACCATAGCCTGTGGCACTTTTCACTGTGGCCAAGAAAAAAACTATCCTTAACACAGAACCCCACCTCTATTAAACCCTTCCCAACCTTGGGCATTTCAGTACATCCTAAATTATAAAATGGCGATCATCATCGGCTGCTGTGGTGAGACAGTAATGATCCCCGCACATGTCTGCCGATTTGAACAGCAGACAAGTGTGCCTTACAGGCGCAGGAGGATCCGCGATCCCCCTGTGCCTGTTAACCGCTTAAATTGCACTGCCAAAATGTGACAGTGCAATTTAAAACACCAAAGCGGGGAGCATGATGCAATCACGGGGAGCCGATGGTTGCCATGGTAGCACAGGGTCAAGTGATGATTCCTGTCGCTATCATGACATATTTCCTGTTACAGCCAGCAGAGCAGCAGCTGTAACAAGAATGTAGCATTTCTCATGAAAAGAGCGATGCTGCTCCAATTAGGAGAGATTAATGAGCGATCAGACTGCTGATCCTTATAGCTCTCTTGAGGGACTAGTAAAATTAAAAAAAGTAAAAAAAACCTTTTTTTTAAAAAAATAAAACTTTAAATCATCCCCCATTTGCTGCATTAAAAATTAAAAGGTTAAATAAATATATACACATATTTGATATCGCCGAGTTAAGAAATGCCTGATCTATGAAAATCTAAAATAAATTAATCAGAACTGTGTAGCAGCAAAAAAATTCCAAATGCCAAAATTATGTTTTTTGGTCAGGAAGACTGAGGCCGGCTGTGGTGATGTCACGTTAACTTCTAGTTGACCTGACATCACCGAGGCCGGTCGCAGTCTTCCTGAGTGACTGGGCTATGGGCAGAGTTTCACCGCTCTTCACAGCCCAGCGTCACAGCCCAGTGTTACAGCCCATCATCTCCCTGCTCCTTCCTTCACTACAGAGCGCCGCAAGCAGGAGCGATGCTAGGCTGTGATGAGCGGTGAAACACCACCCACAGCCCAGTCACTCATGGAAGCCTAGGGCCGGGCGCGGTGATGTCAAGTCAACTGGACGTTGATGTGACATCACCAGACATCAGATGTCATGGAACCCATGGCTCACGAGAAGGGGCTGAGTGGACCACAATAGCGCCGCTCACAGGCACTAATGGCAACACAAGGTATTTGAGAGAAACCTTGTTTCTCAACGTAATACCGATGTGCCTTGGAAAAACAACTAGTGAACCACCTCTTTAGTATGGGTAAAATTCCTTTCTGATGCCACATATGTCAATTAGGCTTGCTCCCTGAGTTAAAATTGATACTTGTAAGCTATAAAAATTTATTTTTTCAAAAGCGGTTTCCAGGCCTTCTTTGAACTTTTTTTAGTGCATCGACTACTCCAGCATGCCGTGGCAGAGTGTTGCATAGCCTTAATACTTGTACTACAAGAATCACCATTTGTGAAGTCTGTTCACCATTCGATCATGACCTTCCACCACTATTTCCAAGGTGGCATCATTATTCAAACTCTTGGTCAACATTCTTTAAAAAGAAGGTGGAAATTCTCTAAAATAACCTACTTTTCATTATCGGCACTGTAACTTTAAAGCTTAAAAAAGACTCCTAAAATAGATTTGAAACCAATATATTTATTCAATCAAACACTTTATTTTTAGCGGATCTATCTCCTTGAGATTGCCTGCCTTTTGAAATAGAAATATATGCAAAAGAGCCACCTTGGGATCAGAAAGCCCGTTGGAAGTAGGATTGGTGAGGTGGTTAATCCGTACCAGGAGCACATCTCTACTAAGCTTTACATGTTAGCTGCAGCTGCACTGTCTGATGTGGCGTATGGGAAATAAATCTCGGAGGTGACAGGCAGAAATTAATTTGATCGATTTATTTCTCTCTGTTCAGTGGTAGGGGCATAAATGCCTTTTACATCCAGAAAGTGCACATTTATGCTGTTCCCTGTGCAGAAACTAAATTTATAGTACCTAACTAACAGAATTCTTTGTCTGAAGGTCAGGGATAAATGTGTACATCCATCTACTTTTTACCAATCCTTGCAGTATCTATTTTTCCCCCCAGAAGTTTTGTAAGGAAGTGTCAGCTTTTTTTGTCTTAGCTGTCACAACACAGTATATAAAAGTATAATCTACATACACCTGGAGGAAAAAAAAAGTGGAACTTGGTGAATAAGAAAAGCATGTAGTCTATGGAGGTTTATTAGAGGAAGGTGAGTTGATACACACGGCACCTCTGGGGTGGTGAAAAAGTAAGGTCCAAAACTGTCTCAAGTAGATGCAGTTCAAATTTGGACAGAAAAGGGTTAATAAACCATGCTGTCGTAGAAAGGAGGATCCATGTAGAAGGAATGATTTTATTAGTCTACGCGTTTCAAAGCCTTATGGCTTCTTCCTCAGGACAAATCATATACCATACATATATATCCTGAGGAAGAAGCGATAAGGCTTTGAAACACGATGACTAATAAAATCATTCCTTCTACATGGATCCTCCTTTCTACGGCAGCGCTTTCTGTTAACCCTTTTCAGTCCAAATTTGAACTGCATCTCCACGTTGGTTCTGCTGCAGCCGTATTTACGCATTTCTGAACGCGGTGATACTAAATATGTGTATATTTTTTTTATCTTTTTAACCCTTTAATTTTCAATGGGGCAAAATGTGGTGATTTGAACTTTTAGGTTTTTTTTTTATTTTTTCAAAAAAATTTTTTTTATTTTAATTGTACCCTTAGGGGACTACAAGGATCAGCAGTCTGATCACTCTTCCATATCTGCTGATCACAGCTACACAGCTGTGAACACCAGAAATGCTCATCTCCTGTCTCACATAGCTCTCGGCCGAGTGAAACTGGAAGTGAGTCATGTGAGCTTCAGGAGTCATCACATTACCCTGTGCTACCATGACAACTATCATATCCACGTGATCACATCACGTGACCTCCAGTGTCTGGCGGTGAGTAAACTTTAACCTTGTCTGCGATTATAATGGCACTGTCACATTTTGACAGCGCCATTTAAGTGGTAAACATGTACAGGCAGATCGCAGATCTGCTCACGCCTGCTAGGCTCACATGTCAGCTGTACAAATCAGCTGACATGTTTGCGGATCACCCCAGGCTGCCCACGGCAGCTGGGTGGGATTAACACTACAACCGCTAGGACGTAATTGTACTGCCCGTGTTCGTTAAGAGGTTAATTCTCTAGACATTACAGTATACTATATTTCTATGTCAATGAAGACATAAAAATATTTTACCAATAAGACATGGACACAAATCTGGAGCTGACTGTGATGTCCTTAAATCACTCAGGAGGGGGAGAAGAGACAATTTCTAAACATCTTTATCCACATCAGAGCAATTAAGAGTCGAATGTTCTCAATTTGAATGAATAAAATAGCCTCATACTAAAGAAAATGAGTTTAGATGGAAGAAAAAGCTCAGCATTGTGTCAAGACAAGAAAGCATATAATTGGTTTAGATTTCACAGCAGATTTTATTATTTAAATCAGCCCGAATTCATAGTAATTTATTATATTCCAAAATTAGTATGTCTATTTTCTAGCCAGTAGCGTTAATTTCCATCTCATACCAAACAGCACATCGGTAATTTCACATAGAGTATCCAACATTTACAAGATATCCCGTTCTTCTCTCCACCAAATCTTGACTCCTGTAATACACTTCATCTTGGAATGTGACCAAAAAAGATCATATAAAGCATTCTGTAAAGTAGTAGTATATGGCCCCTGAAGCCGCGGTCATGTAGTCACTATGGCCATTGAGATTGTTGGAGTCAGAGCACCTGATTATTTAAGAAGTTCATGCCTCTTAATGAATCAAAAAATGTTAAAAATGGGGTGTTTTGTCGCAAGCTTTGCCATAAGTCTTACTCATGGATTGAGGAAAGATTTGGGGTGTTAGGTTCACGATATCTCATCATGAATTGAACGACTAGGCATAACGATGAGGCTTTTGCTGTTTCGCTGCCAGTTTCGGACAGCTCCACAAAAATCGGGCTGGCTTCATTCTCTCCACTTTCCGACATATCTCATGCACCCGGAGGAAGAGAGAGAGCAGCATTGGCCACTGGACGTAATGATTTTTCCGAAGGCGGGGAGAGTGAAGGGGCCACTGATTCACCACAAAACGTAAGACTGTTACTTGATCACCAGTATAGTGAGTACCAATACCACTGGAATGACTCCAAAGGTATTATGTGTATAGGAACAGGCTCAGGGCTAGCTCTCACTTTACCATCTAGACCAGTGATTCCCAAACTCCAGTCGTCATGGCCCCAAACAGGTCATGGTTTCAGGATTTCCTTAGCTTTGAACTGGTGATGCCATGATAATGCTTCCATCACCTGTGCAATGCAAAGGAAATCCTGAAAACATGACCTGTTGGGGGCCATGAGGACTGAAGTTGGGAAACACTGATCTAGACCATGCACTTTAAACAGGTTTTTTCCTTTAGGCACTCATGGAGTTAAAATGCACTTTCTGTGGTATCAGCAGACTGGTGCAGGTGGAAGCAGTTATCAATTGCCGGCTTGGATTTAATCCCTTTGCTTCCTGGACTTGTTGCTGGTTATTTTATTCAGTTAGGAGCTAGCCAGGGGGCAGAGAGAACATCTTGTTCACTATTGCTACTATATGCTGTTTGTTGTAGTTGTTCTACTAGCTTCCTTTCTTTGTACCCTTACCCGTTCACCATTTGTTATCCCCTGTGCAGGTTTCTGGTGTGTTACTCCCATCTGTTGTTCTGTGTTGGTGGGTTATCGGGCTCCATTTATGTCAATCCCCTGGGTGGTGAGAACATAGTTGTTAGGGTCTGGACAGGAGACAGGGTCACATTGGAGGCTCGATACTGACTACCATTAATTCTACCATTGGGATAAGGGACAGCTCAGGGTCCCTAGTCATAGGGTCAGCCTAGGAGCCCAGTACCATCTTATTCCCCCGCTATTACAAAAGATGAGTATAAGTGTTACTTTAAAAGGGGAAAGATGGATTTAAAAGGGGGTTATCCAAGTAGTGTAGAACCCCTTTACTGAAGATATTCAGAAGGACATCTTTTATATACTTTGGTTCTAAATTATCTCTATTGACTCCGCATTTTTGTACAAAATTAGATATGTCCATACAGGTGCACTTACTTTGATATTCTTGAGGTATTAGAGCCGTAATGAAAGTGGTACATTTCTATCAACGATAATTAAGCAACTACTGAATGCATAGTCTGTTTCCATATTATATATTGAATGGAGAAAATAATACTCTGGGGAGCAGACTCATGGGAATAGGATCATTCACTATTCATATGCATTATATTCCTACACTGTATGGATTTGGTTAGTGTTTGTGCTCTGCACCTTATATATTATTATGTAAAGTCAAACAAAATATGTTCTTATCTTCTAAAACAAAGGAAATATGGTACAGAGAGTCATGCCCTGCATGCTGGTAGCTTGCTGCTCTTACTGTTAACAGAATCATACGATGTTTCAGCCAAGAAGCCATTCAGAATAGCTATTATCAGCTCCAAATTATACAAAACATTTTATCTGCAATTCAATTCAGCTGCACTGTATAAAGAAGAGCGCATGGTAGGATATTATTAATGCTAATGTTATGTAACACAGAAAGAACAGCAAGACTGAAAAGTTTATGAAAAAGTATCTACTGCTAAAAATTGCATCCTCACAGGACATCCAAGTGTGCATGGCCACTGTAATCATTACAATGAACCTTAGCTACACAACAGAAAATAAAATGGGTTGTACACGGGGGCCATCCACCAACCCCCAATAAGGATGCGGCAACGTATGCATGGAAACCAACAACTAAATGTCATGTCTCAGATTTGATTTGGCGGTCTCCCGTGCTGTGGTCTGTTTCCCTCTTCACTGAGCCAGTATCAGGTTTAGTTGCTTTCCTGGTTCTGAACTCTTTGTTTGTTTTTCACTACCTTTCTGTCAACAAGTGTGTTGTGGTCAGGAGACCGCAAAAGATCTTGCAAAAAAAAACATTAAAAGATGATCGAAGATAATGCACAAGATTAGTTGGAAACTTAACTGGCTGCAATCCACTAACTACATGAACACAACTAGAAGTAGCGGTGGAGCGTTCCTAACCAACCTTGATGCCTCGTCACCGCCAGAGTACTAACTAATTTCAAAGATGAAATGAGGAATCCTGACTTACCTCAGAATAGCCCCAAAGAAAAGAGACAAGCCATCAACATATAACGTCAGTGATATAAGAAAAAACAAAACAACACACAGATGGAAAGTATAGGGTCAAGCAAAGTGAGGCCCTGCTAGCTAGATACAAAAGGATAGATTAGATTTGCTGGTTGTAGCCAGTAAAAACCCTAAAAAAATACCAACACCTGGTAATAAAAAATTCCTATAAAATATCACACGATCTTCCCCCCACTATATCAGTAACTCTTGTGCAAATACATGAGATACAAAAAATAAAAACTCTAGATCAGACTGGGAGCAAAACTCCCTTTCTTGCTGGGAATAAATGGTCCTCCAAACAAAGTGCAGGGAGAGCTCTTATTCACATGCAAGAAACAAAAAGGTGCATGAGAACTAATTAAATCTCAGAAGGAAAAAACAAAAATACTTATCAGGCATAGCTGCAGATCAGGATGATATGGAAACAAAACTGATGCAAAGGAACAAAAAAAAACGCTGTAGAAATCATTCCTGGAGAATCCAAAAAGGAGCAGAAAAAATACAAAAACAGAACCTACAGGGAAAGGCAAAAGCCTCAAAGCTGGAGGACAAAATTCAGGACATTTTCTCATGGAGCAGAAACAATTATCACCTGCAAAGGCTAGAAAGAAACTGCCTTCCTTTATTCCCCAGGCTGGACTCCGTAGACTTCCTGGAACAGCAATCATCCCCTACACCTGTCTGAGCGATAGATACAGAATCAGACTCCCTACCAGAATTAGCCATCAGAGGGAGCCCAGAAACACTCTTGGAAACAGCACCATCTCTGATAATATTCACAACACAAGTGTTTCCACTGCTGTAACTCCGTTTGCCCTATCACCTGGTCTGTGTAACTATTTAACGCTTTCCTGGACATTCATTTCCAGCTGTTGACATTTCTTAAGTGAACGGGGATGTCAGGTGTTGTAGCTTAAAGTTAGACCTTTTTTTGTTATATTTCAGGTGTGCAAATTAGTGCGCATAACAGTAAAAGACACTTAAAAAAACAAATACAGACACCCAAACACTTAAAGGAATACATCAACTTTATTTGACAAAAATTTCAGATGCAAGAACAAAGATTAATAAAATGTAAAGAGTTTATCCAAGACTTTATTATTTTTTCCCTACTGGGCTAAGCTTTTATCATTAGGTAGATGCCAACTACCTGCCTGTCCTGCCCTCTCATGGCCACCCATAGCAGCAATTCTTCTGCTTCCTGTGAAATGACGTCAACAGAGCAGCTCTTTTTCTTCCACTCTGTTCTGTTTATGGGTTGTCATTGCCGATGTCATGTTGATTGACAGCAGGCTCAGCTTAATGTAGCAAGGATTCAGCTGTCAATCAACATGATGTTAGCAGTGATGATCCGTGATCTCCCAATACGCATGAAAATCACCAACTGGAGCAGTCTGCGACCAATTTGAGCAAGGAGAGATTGGCGCAGGGCAGCACAGGCAGTTAGTAGGTAACAACCTGCCAATAAATGCTTAGCCCCCTAGAAAAGTTCTGCAAACCCCTTTAAAAAGTTGTAAACAACAAGAGACTGTGTCTTACAGTCACATGTGTGGATACAGGACACTGCTACATATTTTCACTAATAGACAACATCAGGTCCACAAAGCAGATATTAATTTAATCATGCTAGGTTTATTAAATATTGCAAAAACACACATAAAAAAGTGTAAAAAAACATTTTTTTGTAGATACAGACTATACAGATAAGGAATAGATGTGCCTTCTATCCAATTGCAGCGTTAGATTTGGAGCACAACATGATATTACGTGGAAGGAATATGAACGTGAAATGGAGCCAAATTGATACTATATCCTGATCTCCAACAGACAACAATCAAAATAACGATGAAATCGAGTGTCAGCGATTTTTATATATTTTGTACCTTATGTGTATACTCAAGTTATGTGATCAGTTATGGGATGATGGGCATGTCTGTCTATAATAGATTGGTTATGGTGGTATAAACACGAAATAGACATGTCCCTACACCTGGGAGCATGTCTAGGCTCAGCTGATATGTAGCCCTTATTTCGTGTTTATACTACAAACCATGTACCATGTGGGGTTTTGGCAGTCAAAAGATTTTTCAAATATATTCTGTTGCACCATTTTGATGCATATGAGGGTTATAATTGGCTGATAGAATCATGGAGGCCTGCAATATACTACATATGTCCCGTGATGCAAATTTTGGGATGTTTGACAGGCTTCTTTAAATACTGGCTGATATGCTGCGTCTTCTATTTTTGCTGTTGTTCCACATGTGTATGTGTCCAATTTATTGGTATCTAGATGACAAGATATTTATCTTTATAGGCCCATTAGTTTATGGGGTAACTTTTGCCTAATTGGATACATGCATGTTTGGGATTATAGAAATTAAATTTTTTACAGTAAAAGCATATGGTGTCATAGACCAAGAGATATATACGCTGATACCCGACTATGCATCCAGATTGCCCCATATTGGGTAGGTGCAATATGTTAGCAATAAGCACAAAATTAAAACCCTTCGTTTAATATGTATACAAATGTTCGCAAATATTGATTCTAAGTTATGCACTCATGTTCTTTCTATATGGCGCACGTTTTCATAGTAATCATATACTGTTTTTAAATCATGGTGATGCATATATTTTCATGATGCAATTAACTACTTGTGCGGCTACAGCTTCACTTACTTATCTATCCGGGGGTCGCGCTGAGACCATGCGCTGTGCAGCTTCCATGGATGACGCGCCAACAGAGCGAGTGACATGGGGGCGGGACTTCGGTCCGGTTACCATGGACACTCTACGTCACAGGGACGCATACCGCGTGATACGCGGTCATGTGACCTGTTGACGTGCTCGCAGTGCGACTCACCCACTGGACGCACATCATGACGTTCGGAGCGCCCGATACCGGCAGTATGTTCCCAGCTGCGATGGATTCCACACACTATATTAAGGCACACACTACATCCTTGCTATGCCTCCTGACGAAACCGGAAGCGGTGAAACGCGCGTCGGGGTGGGAGTGGCTGTCTGAGCAGGTGTCGATCGCTATACACATGGCTGCAGGTAATTCACTAGAAAGCTCTGGTTTATAGTGTTGGCATATTATGAGATTGTGGGAGTGACTGCTGAATGGGAGTATACTGCCATCATAATATATGGAGGTGTTGGTATTTTCCTAATACACCATTGGCAACTATACCCTACCAGCACTCTCAAATGTAAACCATAGCCCATATGGGATATAAGCTGGACATAGGCATATACTTATTTACATCAGCCGTAATATATGTGGTTGCGGATCGTACTGGTCTCAGACAGTTACTCTAAGTAGTGCGATTTTCCCTCTATTCCTTATCTGTGTAGTCTGTATCTACAAAAAAAATGTTTTTTTACACTTTTTTATGTGTGTTTTTGCAATATTTAATAAACCTAGCATGATTAAATTAATATCTGCTTTGTGGACCTGATATTGTTGTCTATAGGATCTTCCATTCCCAGGGACACGTTGTTTTTCAATATTTGAGGCTAACTATAGGTTGCATGCTATATTTTCTTTTCTGTATTTTCAGATGCCTCGAGCACTAGCTACATGGACTATAAAAAGCGAGACAAAGCTTGGATTAATCAGATAGGCTCACTGTTTGGTGAGGGGGGAGTCGTTGAGAGTGAAACTTGTAATGTTAAGGACTTGAAACTCAAGGTCACTAATTCCCTAAAAAAACGCACGCGCTTGTGGTGGAATAAGGTATCGTTGGAAAACTACCTCCAGAAAGACATTATCCCTCGAGGACTTAGATTGCAGATATTCCCCACTACTGTAACACCTGATCCATTATTCATAGAGAGATGGGAAGATACACTTACTAAATGTTCCTGTACATTAATTGAACTCTTGATTGGACTAGATAAAAAATCTATAGAAACTGTAGAAAAAGATATTGATACATATAAAGTACAAATCCAGGAGAATCTCTCATCGGAGGAATTCTCTAAATTTGATAAAGATCTGGATGCAGAAATTAATAAATGTGAAAAAGAGGTGCAGGAAAGAAAAATTAAGAAATTCCAGAGAGATCTCTCCGATTACCAAGATAGAAAAGTATATCGTTGGTACAATAATAACCAAAGAAACAAAAACAGACGAGGGTCACAAGCTTCTTCCACCACATCTAACTTGTCTGAGGAAACATGTGGAGAACATTTTTTAGCCAAGCGGCAAGGGAGGGGAGATGGTCCAGAACGAAACCCTCTGTCAACTGCCCAAAATCCAGGAAGTTCTGGAAGAGTTTTAAGGAACCAGAAAAAGTGGGGATACAAAACAAAGACAAACTAAAGGTAATAAACCTTTCAAGTAAAAACCTTACCAATGCACAGATATGTGTATTGGAAAGGGGGCTTACTTTTTCCCCTACTGCACATTTTGACCATTTCACCTTCATTAAAGACTTAGAACTATTTGCCAGAAAATTAAGATACAAGAAGTTCTTTGCATCAAAAGATGATGATGACTTCCCTACCTTTAGAGAACAACAAGCTTTATCTGACCTTCAAACCTTGTTGGATGAACAAGAGATAGAGGAACCTGTACACCCACGGTTTCCTACGTACCTGCATAGCCGGATGCAAGTTCCCCCCCCCCATGGCCTTAGTCCGAATGTTGATATCTTTGTAAAATTAGTTAAAAAAGAGCTATTGACTATTTCAGAGAAAACAAGAAATTATAATCTAACAGTCCAGGAGAGAAGAGCCATTAAAGAACTAAGAGACATTAAACATGTGGTCATAAAACCGGCCGATAAGGGGGGGAACCTTGTTGTGTGACCTGCAGGCATGTATGAAGGTGAAGCGTTCCGACAACTTAATGTTACCAATTGTTATCAAAAATTAAGTAACAATCCTACAATACAATATAAAAAAATATTGGATGGAATTATTGAAACTGGATTTAGGAGGGGAGTCATCACTGAAAAAATGAGGGATGGACTTATTACAAGATGTATGAGAATTCCGACCTTTTATTTAACACCAAAAATTCATAAGGATAAGGATAACCCCCCGGGACGACCTATTGTATCGGGTATAGGGGGGCTGAATGAGAAGATTTGCAGATTTATCGATTTTTACCTCCAGGGATGTGTCGGAACCCTGCCATCATACATCAGAGACTCAACTGGTATACTCAAGCGGCTACACAATGTCCATCTAGAACCAGATATGATGTTGGTAACGTGATGTGGAGTCTCTGTACACATCTATTGCACATAGCCATGGTACCACTGCATCGAGAACCTACCTACAGATGACCAATATGGATGGTGACCTTATTGATTTTGTTATGGAACTGCTAGATTTCATATTGAAACACAACTACTTCCTATTTAAAGACCGCTATTACCTACAGCTCCAGGGAGTGGCAATGGGGGCGACTTGTGCGCCTTCATATGCCAATCTTTTCCTGGGGCTGTGGGAGCGGGAGGTTGTACAATCTTTGGAGGGCTTCGATGCAGTGGTGTCATGGTATAGATATATAGATGATGTCCTGTTTATATGGCAGGGTTCTGAGGCATCCCTGGTAGTGTTCTTACAACAACTGAACAATAATCATTTGAATATAAAACTTACATCCAAATATGATTATGACAAGGCGGAATTCTTGGACATCTCAATACTTAGAGGGGTGGATGGCAGTCTGGTGACGGACGTATTCCGAAAAAATACAGCAACGAATTCACTCTTGCATACATCCTCCTCTCACCACCCACAAACAATCAAGGCAGTACCAACTGGACATTTCCTGCGCATGCGCAGGATTTGTTCAAGAGAGGTGGATTTTGAAGCCCAAGCAACTCGACTTAGTGCTAGTCTCAAAGAGAGAGGATATAAACCTCAAAATATTAAACAGGGTTACACTCGAGCATTAAACAGCAAACGAGAGACACTGCTTATGACATGTAGGGAAAGTAATGGTCTACAACCTGTCAGATTTATATCAAATTTCAACACCAAATGGCACAATATAAGAAATATTTTTCAAAAACATTGGGGAATTCTGCTGGCTGATCAAGATCTGGCCAAACACCTTACAGTCCACCCATCCATCACCTGGCGCAGATCAAAAAATCTAAAAGATTTGCTTACTCGCAGCCACTGTATCCCGCCACTTCAAAATCCTTTTACTCAGAAAGGACCCAAGTGTGGTTGCTTTCAATGTGGAAACTGCACTGCATGTAGATACATAGACAGAAGTACTACATTTACGAACAGTGCAGAGTCAAAATGTTTTTCCATCACGCATAACATAACATGTAAAACTGATATGGTAATTTATCACGCTAGCTGCCCCTGCAAAAAAATCTACATAGGGATGACTACTAGACAACTACGGGTAAGAACATTGGAACATGTTCGGGACATTGTAAATGCCCAAGGTTGTAAGGACATCAATGAGTTGAAAACCATACCACGTCATTTTTTCAAATACCACAAATGTAACCCCAAGGGCCTGAGAGTGAAAGGTATAGATCATGTAAGTCTGGGTGCGAGAGGGGGCGACTATAAAACAGAACTCCTAAAAAAGGAGACAAAATGGATGGTGGTCCTTGACACCGTGATGCCCAGTGGCCTCAATGAGGCCTTGAGTTTTAAACCCTTTTTACCAACTTAGCGCGAATTTTAGGTCACGAATACTTTATTATATTTTAATTCTTTTCTCATTTCTTTTTCTTTCTTTGTACTCTCTTTGTGCCTTCTATCCAATTGCAGTGTTAGATTTGGAGCACAACATGATATTACATGGAAGGAATATGAACGTGAAATGGAGCCAAATTGATACTATATCCTGATCTCCAACAGACAACAATCAAAATAACGATGAAATCGAGTGTCAGCGATTTTTATATATTTTGTACCTTATGTGTATACTCAAGTTATGTGATCAGTTATGGGATGATGGGCATGTCTGTCTATAATAGATTGGTTATGGTGGTATAAACACGAAATAGACATGTCCCTACACCTGGGAGCATGTCTAGGCTCAGCTGATATGTAGCCCTTATTTCGTGTTTATACTACAAACCATGTACCATGTGGGGTTTTGGCAGTCAAAAGATTTTTCAAATATATTCTGTTGCACCATTTTGATGCATATGAAGGTTATAATTGGCTGATAGAATCATGGAGGCCTGCAATATACTACATATGTCCCGTGATGCAAATTTTGGGATGTTTGACAGGCTTCTTTAAATACTGGCTGATATGCTGCGTCTTCTATTTTTGCTGTTATTCCACATGTGTATGTGTCCAATTTATTGGTATCTAGATGACAAGATATTTATCTTTATAGGCCCATTAGTTTATGGGGTAACTTTTACCTAATTGGATACATGCATGTTTGGGATTATAGAAATTAAATTTTTTACAGTAAAAGCATATGGTGTCATAGACCAAGAGATATATACGCTGATACCCGACTATGCATCCAGATTGCCCCATATTGGGTAGGTGCAATATGTTAGCAATAAGCACAAAATTAAAACCCTTCGTTTAATATGTATACAAATGTTCGCAAATATTGATTCTAAGTTATGCATTCATGTTCTTTCTATATGGCGCACGTTTTCATAGTAGTCATATACTGTTTTTAAATCATGGTGATGCATATATTTTCATGATGCAATTAACTACTTGTGCGGCTACAGCTTCACTTACTTATCTATCCGGGGGTCGCTCTGAGACCATGCGCTGTGCAACTTCCATGGATGACGCGCCAACAGAGCGAGTGACATGGGGGTGGGACTTCGGTCCGGTACCATGGACACTCTACGTCACAGGAATGCATACCGCGTGATACGCGGTCATGTGACCTGTTGACGTGCTCGCAGTGCGACTCACCCACTGGACGCACATCATGACGTTTGGAGCGCCCGATACCGGCAGTATGTTTCCAGCTGCGATGGATTCCACACACTATATTAAGGCACACACTACATCCTTGCTATGCCTCCTGACGAAACCGGAAGCGGTGAAACACGCGTCGAGGTGGGAGTGGCTGTCTGAGCAGGTGTCGATCGCTATACACATGGCTGCAGGTAATTCACTAGAAAGCTCTGGTTTATAGTGTTGGAATGTTATGAGATTGTGGGAGTGACTGCTGAATGGGAGTATACTGCCATCATAATATATGGAGGTGTTGGTATTTTCCTAATACACCATTGGCAACTATACCCTACCAGCACTCTCAAATGTAAACCATAGCCCATACGGGATATAAGCTGGACATAGGCATATACTTATTTACATCAGCCGTAATATATGTGGTTGCGGATCGTACTGGTCTCAGACAGTTACTCTAAGTAGTGCGACTTTCCCTCTATTCCTTATCTGTGTAGTCTGTATCTACAAAAAAATGTTTTTTTACACTTTTTTATGTGTGTTTTTGCAATATTTAATAAACCTAGCATGATTAAATTAATATCTGCTTTGTGGACCTGATATTGTTGTCTATAGGATCTTCTATTCCCAGGGACACGTTGTTTTTCAATATTTGAGGCTAACTATAGGTTGCATGCTATATTTTCACTAATGTTGTTTATTGATTTTTAAGTGTTTTTAATCTTTACCTTTGTCCTTGTATCTGAATATTTTGTCACATAAGTCTGATATAATACATTACATAAATGTAATATTTGGGTGTTATTTTATGCCTCTCTTGAGTTGTTGATGTTCTAGTCCACACATTATCATGAAAGATGCACACCCAATAGAGCTTAAAGGGATATTCTCAAGTTGTCTCTTGAGCAATTCATAACAATGCCTTCCAATTAGTTTCCTTATTTCACAATATGTAGCAGGGCAGGCTCTCCTCCTGGAGTGGTGGCAGAACTGTAATATTAGTAACACTATAACAATCAGCATAAGTTCTGCTATAACACGTTCAGTGGTTTGTTCTGAAGTCTGCACTGATATCACTGTATATTCATATAGAGATAACAGGGCACAAGTACATAACTCCAGTAAGAAAAAGACAGCAGAGAGTGGTGATTAGGAGATCTGCTCTGAAATCTGCCAGGCTAGTGATTTATAATTGTATCTCTCCACAAGATGAAAGGGAGAGGGGAAAGAGAGGTGATCATATAATGCTGTATAGAATGAAAGAGCTGATTGGGATATTAAGAGTTAATTACTCTCTTCGCATTTATCTACTGCACTGTTGTGATTCAGGCTGGGATCTGTCGCTGTGGTTTCACCCAGCTTCAGCCTCGTCATATCAACGCCTCCCTGCCTCACTCTGGTTTCTGGAACACTATATCCAGGTGCTGCACCTCCGGTTCAGTACCAGTGATAGTTTATGCCCTGCAGCGTGTATTACTGACTCTGGTGAGTTACCTGATCTGTGCTGTTACCTGATTCTGACCCGTACTCTCCTCCATTCGTCTGTCTGTCCTGGTCCCTGACTACTCACTCCTGTCTACTGTCTATCCTTTCCTGTCTGTCTAATTCCAGTCATGACCTCTTTGTCCTCCTCTCTTGTTTGTACTTGGACTTCCTGGCATCCGACCTGTATCCACGTTCCTGACCACGACCTCCATCTCTTCCTTCGGCTGTATCTTTGACTTCTGGGCTTCTGACTCTCAGCTATCTCCTGATCACGATTTGTCTATCCCTGTGCTATTGACAAGATAAACTGCTGCTGACCCAGTATTCCGACTACTCTATTGCACTCTGGTGGTTTACCTGCTAACTGCACTCTGAAGTTACACTGCTTGTAACTTCAGCTTCTCCTAGTGCAGCGTGACATGCACACTCTCAGCCAGAGTTTGGAGATTTGGCTCCATGGAATCTAGCTGCACATTATAAAAGATAAAAGCTCTCATACATAGAAGCAACTAAATACACCAGATATGCCACATCTAAAGTCTAAAGATTAGTTTTAATTTTACATAGCTACATCGTTACATAGGTTGATAAAAGACCTCAGTCCATCTGGTTCAACCTTCCTCCACCAGTTCTTTATTTTGTCACAAAATCATTTAAAACTGACAAAGGAAATCAGCCAACCCTTTATTAAAAGTAATTATATTGTCAGCCATTACTACCTCTTGTGGTAGGGCATTCCACTGTCTGACTAGTCTAACTGTAAAGAGCCCTTTCCCATTTAGCTGCCGGAATCGCTTTTCTTCCATCCGCAGTGTATGCCCCCTGGTCCTTAGTATTGTCTTCAGAAGCAATAAATCAAGTGCCAGATAGTAGATATCAGTTGTTACTGATGACATTCTATTTAGAGAGAAGAGGGAAGAGAAGGTGGAGCTCTGCATCTAGCTCCTTCCTCCTCCCATCGCCATAGAATTTCATTGGTAAAAACTTCCATCTTCTCTCTCAGTAATGGGAAAGTCTTCACTGAATACAGATTTTACGTCAGACTTGAGAACTTTGATAATGACTGATCAATTTTGGCAGAACAAGAATCAAATTTATCTGCTAAGATATATTAAAAAGTTGAATATTTTCATGTTCACTATTGATTTATGAAATGAAAATGTAAATGATAATTATTCTTTAAGGCTACAGAAAAATTTGCATACTTTTAATGTTTGTATTGCAGATGCAACCTTTTGTAATAGACCTCAAAACACATTAAAGACAATATTTTAGTAATTTGTTACTATTTGTCAGCAAGATCCCTAAAGAAAAGGTGAAATGTGCGTCGGGACGAGGACATTCAGGTTCCTTCACCCACAGTGCAGTTTACCATAATGGGATTATAGGCTTGTCTTATTGGGGCTATTACTTTTTTATTATGGTGGCTGTAAGTGTCTCTACTTCATACAAAGTAATTGCCAGCATCTGGTTACTGTTGAGCCAACACATAGTTATAGCATTGCACTGGCAAGTATATGCTCTTATGGTGATTATATACTCTGGGCAGTATATGCTTATGCTGTATGATAGCTATAGCTACTTTATACTTTTTCACATGAAAAGTTTTATATATGCATCTTAAAGTTTATTGTTGGTTCCAATCCTTCGTGAATTCAATATAATAGGCACATTTTGTATTTTGTTAGTACACTATACATGCCCATTAAACTGTATTGCTATCCACTCTCATTTTTTTGGAATTGGATAGTCCTTGTTTCTTTACCAACCCTTGCTTTTATTTTATGACATTATATTGATTTTTAATATTTTAATAAAAAAGTTTTTACAACCGAACTTAGCACTTTTTTGTTTTCCTTTATACAGACTGAGTCCACCGGCCAATCATAGCCATGCCAATACTTGGAATGGGCGATGGCTTTGGAAGTGCCCACAGCCTAAAAGCTTGCTAATTGGCTACTCTAAAACCTTTCAACAAGCTTTATTTGGGTGACAAACCCGAACAGTAAAACGTCAGTGTTCAGATTCGCTCATCCCTAATGATAAATGCCGCAATTGAAATACTAATGTCTAACTATGGTAATGCAAATGCACAATCCTCAATATGGTAGAACTTTCCATTTTGCCCATTGCTTCAAATTTGTGTTTGAAATCAAGATTTTCTAATTGATTTAAAAAAAATGACTAAAGTAAACCATATAAAATGTTACAGGAGGCAATCTGATTACCTTAATAGCTCAATCTATCGTCATATCAAGATCCCAGATAAGAGCTTTAACTTTCCATACTAATTGTAAAGAACTTTCCATGAGGCATTGTATCAGAGGGAGTAATTTATAGCCTGTCTTAATAAGGTAATTTAAAGGGAATTAAACATAAAGTAAAAATAGTAAATCTGTTCTTTCTGATATTCCCAGGGATTGGAGACATTCTCATTAAGACGTTGCCGCCTGCATCTATGTTTCTTTATCTACTCCTTTATTTATGATGAAATATTGCCATTAATTACTGGAATCTATGTTAATTACAATAGTTTGCTGTGTATCTAATGTACATTACAGAGTTTAATGACAGAATACATTTCCTGCATTAATTATATGGTAACTTGTGAGTTTTTTAGTATTTTCAGTTAACCGTTCTTTTCACTACTTCCATTGGATTTCCAGTGATTTTCATTGCGAATATTGCCTTTAAAAAATCCTTAACCACTAACTGAGAACAGAGCCATACAGAAGTACAAAAAATATGAAAAGAGCTTCAACAACTATATTGAGGTACAAAAAAAGTTTGAAAAGAGCTTCAACAACTATATTGAGGTACAAAAAAAAGTGAAAATAGCTTCAACAACTATATTGAGGTACACAAAAATGTGAAAAGCGCTTAAACAACTATATTGAGGTAAAAAAAAATGTGAAAAGCGCTTAAACAACTATATTGAGGTACAAATAAATGTGAAAAGAGCTTCAACAACTATATTGAGGTACAAATAAATGTGAAAAGAGCTTCAACAACTATATTGAGGTACAAAAAAATGGGAAAAGAGCTTCAACAACTATATTGAGGTACAAAAAAATGTGAAAAGAGCTTCAACAACTATATTGAGGTACAAAAAAAAAAGTGGAAAGCGCTTCAACAACTATATTGAGGTACAAAAAAATGTGAAAAGAGCTTCAACAACTATATTGAGGTACAAAAAATATGAAAAGAGCTTCAACAACTATATTGAGGTAGATTTATCAACACGCTACGTTAATGACCTGTAATTAAATTGATGCCAAGTTGGAAAGAGGTAATGGGGGGAGAAACAAATTGTATGTTGTAATTTTTTATTCTCAAAAGGAATATATCATCAAGAAATATTTGCTGCAAAACAAATATAAAGATTTTAAAATTAGTGTGTGACAAGGCAGCATAAAGATCACACACAACAAAATATCCAATTTTTTATTGGAACACAATGGTGCCAACCATTGATTTGATTAAGGAGCTGCTAAAGACAGGATTCACACTTAAGAAGTTTTCAAAGTATTTATACTACATTTCTGGGCTAAGAAGAAGATTTAGAAGCCAGTGACATATGAATGTATGAGGAAAAGTAGGTGAGATATCAGAGATCTGCTGAACCCATGTATCATGGATGTCCAAAGCTTCTTAAAGTACTTAAAACGTATTGGAAAGGCATACCATTTTTGACCTGATGAAGAAATCAGAAGCAGAGCAGCCAACCTAATGTGCTTTCATCAATTATTTTTATTATTATTATTATAAACGACCTTCACCTCAGTCCATGGCAACTTGATGGAAGAAGCTTCTGCAAGAAGATCAATCTTGTGCAAGCCTAGATACGTCCACGAGCATCTTCTCTGCCTAGATAGGTCCACCAGCATCTTCTCCACCTAGATAGGTCCACCAGTGTCTTCTCCCTGTTTTCTTGATAGTATCAAGCCATTGGATTGCTTGGCTTCCTCTTTGCCTTGTTTCTTCCATTCTTCCTACCACAATGTCCTCCTCCAGTGATTGCTCTCTTTAAATTATGTGTCCAAAGTATTCAAGTTCAAGTTACATGTCTGGTTTGTTTTGTTCCAAAATTGATTTTTCTATTCTTCCTTCCATCTATGGTATCGATAGCATCCTTCTCCAGCACCACATTTCAAAAACGATGACGATGACTGTCTTGTTCCTTTATCAAACAGGTTTAGCATCCATATATTATCACAGAAAATAAACAGACTATGTGTGAGCTGAAAGTTGACTACTTTACTTAATCTGCCCCTGGGTGGCTTGTTCCATCTTAATCGAATATGCAGTATGGTTGTTATTGGTTATAATAAAGCTTTTCACTTTCATATTATAATCATATTATATTCCTCTATTTCTTTTGGTCCCCTCCAGTGTGATAAAGGTGGCATAGCATTATTGGGGGTGTCTCTTTTTTGGTTCTATATGTATGAGCAATTGTCATGACTATAGCTGGACACTGACGGGGTTAGGTCAGATGGTTGGGTTCTGCTTGGTTGTGCCTCGTTCCGGGGCTCACACCGCTTTATCATGGTGTGGATTCCTCTGTAACACCACCAGTAATAGTTCTTGCTCTGCTGCGTACGCAACATGTTCCTGTTTGCCCTGATCCGTCCCACTAACCAGCTTTCTTTTCCTTGACCTTCATTTCCATTGTTCTGTTTGTCCACCCTGTCTACCTTCCCTGGTCCTGTTCTGTGTGTCAGTCTCCTTCTCCTCTTCCTTGTATTTACTTGCTCTCTTGGCCTCTAACCTGGAACTCGGCTCTGCTCCTACTGTTTGGCTTTTGACATTACTTCTCAGCTCCTGACCCTCTTTGCTTCCACCTGTTTATGGCTTGCTCACTCCCCTGTATTGACGTGACATCGCGGTTTAGACTTTGGCTTGCTGACTACTCTTTCTGGTCCTTGCGTCCTCTTGTGGGCTTTTGTCTAAGGCTAGTTTCACACATCCGGCTTTTCGCCGGTTTACCATATTCGACGCACGCCAGTACAGTGTGATACAATACAATGGCAGGACTGTAGATTCTGGGTCACATGCTTGTCGCGCTGCCACTGTACTGTATACACTGTACTGGCATGCACCGAATACGGCAAACCGGCAAAAAGCCAGATGTGTGAAACTAGCCTAACTGCTCTTTGGAGTTCCATCTCCATTAAGCTTCTTCGCCCCTTGATGGAAGCCCGACAGCCATGTCTTTGTCATCGGTGAAATATTCCCCACTTTGAATATCTTGTTCAGTGACTTCATTGTTGATTTGCCCATAGCTATTCTCCTATTGACTTATGGTGTCATTGCTGCATCTTGAGTGATCATTGATCCGAGTAGACTGAAGTATTTTAAAACTTCCAGGCCGTCGCCGTCCATCTAAAATGTGTCCTGGTCGTATTTAGCAATAGTCAATATCTTTGTCTTCTTGGTATTGAGTAGGAGTTCTAATTTCGAGCTTTCCATCTTGACGCTCCGCAATGTTTTCATCCAACTGGATACAATTTTTCTTCTGATTTTGTTTTCAATCTAATGCGAATCAATCAATTGAACAGATATTCTTTGGTGTATTTCCTTACGAGGGTTGATCAGCACACTGTTACTATAATGAGCCATTAATAGTAAATCTCCCCCGTATTTTTTGTAGATCGTTAAAACAAGATTTTTTAAAGAAAATATAGATATTGTAATTTTTCTATTTCATCATAAGGGAAGAAAACCTATCTCGCATCGGCAACCTTTCTGCCTTTTTGAACCCACCTGCGAATTCACAATTATAAAGAAACTCCTTTCATTTCTTATTTTGTCACCAAGTTCAGATGAGTCTTTTCCCGTCTTGTTAGCGAACATAAAGCAGCTGATAGCAAAATCAGAATAACAAAGAGAAGTGAAGATTATTAGGGCCGCTCACATTGAACTTTTTGACCATTAAAATTTTCATGCTCCCAAGTGAAAAGACATTTGCATATTTCATTATCTGTGACTGTGTAAGAATAGCCCCCATTACACGGCCGTTTACCGCGCGGCAGAATGGAAGTCGTGAAGAAGACAAAAGCAGCTGTACACAAAAAGCTGAAAACTCTAAAAGTTTGTTCAAGGTCTAGTGAATTAGCCTATGGTCTGCTAATTTTATATTGTCACTTTTGTCAGATAAACAGTCATTTCAATAAAACTGAAATTACTGTGCCACATGCAAGGTCGTGATAAGAAAGATTTTTTTAAAAACTGCAGTTTTTCTAAGATGCACAGAAAATGTATCTAAGAAAATGAGTAGAAGAGTCATAAAAGTCTGTGTTGGTTGAGGCCATTGACCTTTGAAATTTCAGGAATTCGATAAGTTGACAGTTCTCAGGACAACTTTGGCCTATGGATCCTAGACTCATCAATCATGGTAGTCTACGGGGCAATAGTGCAGGTAGTTCCCCTCCACTAGGATTGTATTCCATCCTTATGTTGATGCCCACCCAGCCCATTACATCATGGCACATGTCACAGTTAAGGCTGCTTTCACACTTCCATATTTTTCCATCAGTCACAATCCGGTTTGTGACTGATCCGTCGCAGAGAATGGCAAAAGTGACGCGACGGATGCTGTGAAAAAATGGATCCATTGTACAATGTTTTTTAGCCGGCAAAGGTTAATTGCCATCGAAAAGAGAAAGAGAGCGAGAGCTCGGATGCTAAAAGATGGATCCATCACTGGAATCCGTCATTTGATGTATTCCAACGGATTCCGCCGCCCATAGGCTTCCATTATAACACACGACGGATGCCGACGCATCCTTCACTGTCAGGTTTTTTTCGTCGCACAAAAAAAACGTTACATTCTGCGTTGCTTCTGCCCCACAGTCAGTCACTCCACGACTGATCCGTCGTGCGGCGGATGCAATGCAAAGCCATCACTCGCAATCCGTCGTTAATAGAAGTCTGTGGGGAAAAAATGGAATCCTTATATACAGGCAAATTCATAGGAGAGAAAAATAAATAAATAATTGCTAGACACAAACCAATATGAAAAAATTTGATTTGCAGAAATTTTAAAATTTTTGAATTTCCAATTACCGTATTTTTCGCTTTATAAGACGCACTTTTCCTCCCCAAAATTTGGGAGGAAAATGGGGGGTGCGTCTTACAAAGCGGTACCAGGGGGGGTCCTGTCTGAGGCGATCGGGCGGCCGGGTGCCTGTGCTTGCATGCAGCGGCAGCCGGGTACCCGTGGCTGTGTGCGGGCGGCAGCGGGTGCTGTGTGGGGTCGGCAGCCGGGTACCTGTGCTTGCATGTGGTGGCAGCCGGGTACTCATGGCTGTGTGCGGGCGGCAACCGGGTGCTGTGTGCAAGCGGCAGTCGGGTGCCCTCACACAGGCACCCAGCTGCCGCCCTCACACAGTCACCCAGCTGCCGCCCGCACACAGCCATGGGTACCCGGCTGCCACCGCACGCAAGCACAGGTACCCGGCGGCTTGTACGCAGGGTGGGCGGGAAGCCTGCTGGCTGCCACTCTGTGCATGCGGGGCGGGCGGCTGTGCAGCATGTTACCAGTTGTCCGCGGTCCCACTTTCAAATGATGGCGCCGCTGGAGCTCTTGGATGAGAGCTCCATCTGCGCACGCGCTGCTCCGGGAGTCAGCGCGTGCGCAGATGGAGCCCTTGGATGAGAGCTCCATCTGCGCATGCGTCGCTCCGGGCACCATTACTTGAATCGGGACCGCGGACACACTCCACCACTGAGCAGTCCCTGCCGCTGCCACCACTGAGCAGTCGCCACCGCTCCCACCACTGAGCCGTCGCCGCCGCTGCCACCACTGAACCGGGACCGCGGACACACTCCACCACTGAGCAGTCCCTGCCGCTGCCACCACTGAGCAGTCGCCGCCGCTCCCACCACTGAGCCGTCGCCGCCGCTGCCACCACTGAACCGGGACCGCGGACACACTCCACCACTGAGCAGTCCCTGCCGCTGCCACTACTGAGCAGTCGCCGCCGCTCCCACCACTGAGCCGTCGCCGCCGCTGCCACCACTGAACCGGGACCGCGGACACTCACTGCACCGGCCTGCTGCACGGCTCACCCGCCACGCTGCTGCCACCACCATGGACCCCACGGCTCCTGCCACCGCGGACACCACCGCGCCTACAACCACGGAGACCACGGCACCTGCAACCACGGACCCCGCTGCCACTGACCTGCCGCACCTGCCAGCACAACCTGTGCCTCCTGTGACCCCCCTTCACCACCACTGCTGCCCCCCTCCGGTAAGAGAACACCGGACTATAAGACGGACCCCATTTTTCTTTTTTTTACCTTTTTTTATGTCTGAGTTTGGGGTGCGTCTTATATTCCGGTGCGTCTTATAAAGCGAAAAATACGGTACATATATTTGTATCTAAACAAAATAGACTTAAATGGGTATGACATAAAATGACATTCCTGATGTAATTCAAACTGTAGCTAGTCCTAGTCATCTGTCAGAAAGTGCTGCAGACTGGAGATATACAGCCCTCGAGAATATGTTTCAACTGACAGTAGCTGTATCACACATATTTCAGTTGGCCAAGTGAGGGGCCCTCATATGTAAAAAAATATATATCCCTCACTGAGCACAACAGACTTGATGTTTAGTTTCATCCTTCTCAATACTTGTTTGTTTTGCAGTAGGGTACAGTGAGTCTCTTCATTGCTATAAAGCTGTCATAATGACAGAGGTGAAAGGCTTGCTCCAAACTGCCAACTAAGGTATGTGTGATACTGCTCTTGTGAATTGAGACACAGGTCTCTGGAGCTGTATGTCTACATTTTGCAATTCATCCTGACACATCACTAGGAAAGTCTGCAGTTTGAATTATATCATGGACTCCATTTTATCTCATTCTTGGAAAACATCTTTGTAACTCCTGCCTGGAGCCACAGACTCAGACTGGCTGTAAAGAGAGGCTACCATGTTCGGGTACTCAAAACGAGCAGGCTGGATGCTCAGACAGGCTTGACTAGAGCAGTGAGCATAATGGTTGTCAATGGGGAAACTCTTTCTGGAAGATCTTTTTGAAAAATCCTCAAGTTTTCCATTGACTTCAATTATGCTCAGTACTGGAGTTAAGCCCATACGAATTTCTGACCTGCTTGTTTTAAGTACCGAGCACCCGAGCATGGAAGTGCTCGCTCATCACTACTAGTTACACATACCAATCACCCATGGTAGTACTCGCTCATCTCTAATTACAAGTACCAAACACCCAAGCATGGTAGTGCTCACTCATCCCTAGTTATGAGCACTGAGCACCCAAGCATGATAGTGCCTGATCATCACTAGTTACGAGTACTGAGCACCCGAGCATGGTGGTGCCTGCTCATCACTAGTTACGAGTACTGAGCACCCGAGCATGGTAGTGCCCGCTCATCACTAGTTACGAGTACTGAGCACCTGAGCATGGTAGTGTTCACTCATCACTAGTTACGAGTACTGAGCACCTGAGCATGGTAGTGCTCACTCATCACTAGTTACGAGTACAGAGCATCCGAGCATGGTAGTGCTCGCTCATCACTAGTTACGAGTACAGAACACCCGAGCATGGTAATGCTCACTCATCACTAGTTACGAGTACAGAGCACCCGAGCATGGTAGTGCCCGCTCATCACTAGTTATGAGTACCGAGCCCCTGGATGTAGTAGTGCTCACTCATCCTAAGTTACAAGTACTGAGCAGCCGAGTATGGTAGTGCCCGCTTATCACTAGTTATGAGTACCGATCACCCGAGTATGATAGTGCCTGCTCATCACTAGTTACGAGTACTGAGCACCCGAGCATGGTAGTGCCCCCTCATCACTAGTTATGAGTACTGAGCACCCGAGCATGGTAGTGCTCGCTCATCACTAGTTACGAGTACTGAGCCCCGAGCATGGTAGTGCTCGCTCATCACTAGTTACGAGTACAGAGCACTCGAGCATGGTAGTGCTCACTCATCACTAGTTACGAGTACAGAGAACCCAAGCATGGTAGTGCTCATTCTTCACTAGTTACCAGTACTGAGCACCCGAGCATGGTAGTGCCCGCTCATCACTAGTTATGAGTACTGGGCACCCGAGCATGGTAGTACTCGCTCATCACTAGTTACCAGTACAGAGCACCCGAGCATGGTAGTGCCCGCTGATCACTAGTTACAAGTACTGCGCACCCGAGCATTGTAGTGCTCACTCATCACTAGTTTTTGAGTACTGAGCACCCAAGCATGGTAGTGCCCGCTCATCACTAGTTACCAGTACTGAGCACCTGAGCTTGGTAGTGCCCGCTCATCACTAGTTACGAGTACTGAGCACCCGAGCATGGTAGTGCTCACTCTTCACTAGTTACCAGTACTGAGCATCTGAGCATGGTAGTGCCCGCTCATCACTAGTTATGAGTACCAATCATGGTAGGGCCCGCTCATCACTAGTTACAAGTACCAAGCACCCGAACATGGTAGTGCTCGCACATCACTAGTTACGAGTACTGAGCACCTGAGCATGGTAGTGCCCGCTCATCACTAGTTACGAGTACTGAGCACCCAAGCATGGTAGTGCTCACTCTTCACTAGTTACCAGTACTGAGCATCTGAGCATGGTAGTGCCCGCTCATCACTAGTTATGAGTACCAATCATGGTAGGGCCCGCTCATCACTAGTTACAAGTACCAAGCACCCGAACATGGTAGTGCTCGCACATCACTAGTTACGAGTACTGAGCACCTGAGCATGGTAGTGCCCGCTCATCACTAGTTGTAATGTGTATTCCATCCTGCTTAGGGCTTTGTAAACCTATTGTAAGAAATTTGTATCATGGGGAACTTAATTGTTCAGAAAAATAAGGTTAAACACATGTACGTCCATGATATAGCATACAATTTGTGTATAGACAGAGCTATACTTCATCCTCAGTCATCTTATTTGGGGTACATTAAACATTAGTCATTACAGTATAAATATTAGCAGATATCTAATCATTAAATATCACCAAGTCATGGCGGGAAACTGTTTGACGGCTCCTACTGATGTTGTAAGGGCTGACATCTGTTCCATCTAAAGGAGATAATGTAACTCTGGTTAATCGAATCTGAAACCCATTCAGATAAGATGAAACAGGAAAACTTTGTTTTTTTATGGAGTTTTTTTTCAATATTTTGATCTGTCTTTTTTGCTAATTTAATCCATTTTAACAAAAAAGTAAATAAAAAGGGCAATTTACTCTATAATATAGACCCCAGAGTTATCTGAATAAATGAAATTAGGCATTTAAAAAAACCCAATATATTTGATTCGAAGTTACTGAGATAAAAGCAACAATTGCCAAATTATGGCACCGGGCGGCAGCAACAAAGAACCTAAGTGGCGTGACTCACATAATTCTCCATCAAACCTCCGAAATAGGTAGAAATGTGCAACTGTACAGAGAGGAAGTATATAATCACTGTCAAGATGTACATGTGAAAAAGAAGAAATTTCAACTAAACTCAACACAGAAATAGAAATGAAAAGCATATTCCATCAAGTATGGAGAAAAGGGGAATCTTTACGGTATTAGAAATACAATTTGAGAAAGCTGATGAAAACAGATAGCTCATCGGAGTGTTAGACCTCATGAGAAATGGCCAAAAAAACACATCAACCCAAGAAGCGTTAAGACAGAAAATAACCGTCAACGGAGTTCACGAGCAAATAAAATATAGAATCAGCTGACGTTTATAGATTCTGTATGGTCCAAAATCCAAACTTATCATTTGAGTGGTGACACAATATACTGAAAAATGGTTAAAATCACAACCTACAACCCAATCCAAATTTCCGAAATATACCGTATTTTTCGCTTATAAGATTCACCGGATTATAAGACGCATCCCAAATTTAAAGAAAAAAAAATTAAAAAATGGTGTCCAACTTATAATCTGGTGGTGTCTTTGTGGCGCCCTGTGCCTGGTTGCCACAGGTGATAATTACACGTATATTTCCAGCTATATAACATGCATTGTAAACCTTAGGCCTGAAACAAACATCCGTTAAAAACACGCACGTGCCGTGAGACACGTATTTTCCCTGCGTGTTGCGTGAAGTAAGTACATGTCTCGGGTACGTACGGTCCACGTGTGTTCTCCGTGTGCTATCCGTGATAGCACACGGAGAACAGGTAATTTACATACTCATGTGGTCCGCGCTGCTGTCAAGGGTCCTGATCTTCGGCTCCAGCCCCGTCCACTTCCCGCTGACGCTGCTTCCGGCTGAGCAGAGGGGCGGAGATCAGCGCCCGGGACAGCACGCCCACCACCTTTACATGCTCATAACGAGCGTCGGCCGGGAGGAACAGTTTGCAGCGGTAGAATCTGCGGGGCTGGTGGAGGTATTTGTTTTTTTTATTTTAAAATTAATGACACGTGTTCTCCGGCGCGTGTCACACGGAACCGCAGCCACACTACATCCGTGTGGTACGGGTGTGGGACGTGTGACACCCGTGCTGCCGGAGAATAGGTGGACATGTCAGCGTGCAAAAATCACGAACACACGTAAGTACGGAACGGACACACGTTCCGTTCCAAAATACTTGCGTGTGTCCATACAATAGTGAAAACATAGGTCCACGTGTCTCCGTGCCGCCGGTATGTGAAAAAACTGCCAATCACGTACCGGCGGCACGGATGTGTGTCAGAGGCCTAAATGAGAATTTGGTTTTGTCTGCTGCTCATAGCAAAATACACATTTGCATACACTCCCTTAGGCTAGTTTCACACATCCGTCTTTTCGCCAGACTGGCGGATCTGGCGCACTCCAGTACAGTGTATACAGTACAATGACAGTGTGACAAGCTCCGGTCCATGCTGTCATGTGACCGAAGCATGTGACCCGGAAGTTGCCGCGCTGCCATTGTATTATATCACACTCTACTGGAGTGCGCCTGATCCGCCAGTCCGACGAAGAGCCAGATGTGTGAAACGGCCCTTATTGGGGTTATTCTCTTGAGCAAAAACCAACACTTGAGGGAAAGCCCTAAAAAGAGAAAGGGGAGGAGCTTAGTTCTGAAATAAAATTTCAGTTAGGGGCAGTTAATCAGTGTGTGAGGTGAATTAAGGCCCCTTGGGATGTCTGTCTTGTGTGTCAGTGCACTTATATAGTGCTGGGTAGCCCGCCTGATCTAATAGTATGAGCATCATTAATAGGCTGCAAGCTAGACAAAGTGCATTTCATGCACCTGTGTGACTGGTGCCCTATGAAAAACCTCATTGGTGTGCATGTTTAATACCAGCAACCACCCCCTCCATGATATTGTAGGCTGTGAGTGGTTGTCTCATCGGTATTCTGCACCTGGGTTGCCCTCACCTTTACCATGGGGGACCGGCTGCGTTCTGCAAGTGCATCTGACATTATGACCTGTGTTGGCTGGTGGCTTTTTTTCTGGTGAATTTTTTCTAAATGTTTGTCCTTTTTGGTAAATTATGTTGGTGTAATACTCTGACAACATTATTACCATCAGCGAGTTGGGAGTCAGAGATGCATCCAGGGATTTTCCCCATGCTGTTCCCATTCCATTTCAGCAGAGTTTCCATTTTAGTTGTTTCCCATTGACATCTATTATGGCCATTACTCGAGACGAGCACCCGAGCATATTAGCGCACTAGTCAATCCACAAAATGTGATTATTAGAAGTGCAGAAAAAGTTTTACTCACCTGTGAGGTTGCACACAGTTCACACACACTGTATAATGGGGCTTTTTACTCACTTTGTTGTGATGTGAGGTAGACTCAGGAATAGTGTTGAGCGAGTAGTTGACTATTCGTACTCACTATGCTGTTCGCGAGTACTGTCCACTACTCTCATATTCATTACGAGTAGCGGGCCCAATGTAAGTCAATGGGAAATACTTGCTAACTAGCGAGTAACTGAAAGCTGTACTATTTGCTACTCGCACGAAAAGTACGGCTTTCAAGTTACTCGCTACTTAGCAACTATTTCCCATTGAGTTACATTGCGCCCGCTACTCATAATGAATATGCGGTACTCGCTAACAGTATAGCGAGTATAAATAGTTAACTACTTACTCAACACTAATCAGGAACACTGTCTCTTTAAGAAGTCAGCAGTTTATTAAAACACAGCATAAACTGCTTCTCAAACATATGAGCCCCTTTTGGCTTTACAGGCAAAATAATCAGTCACGGATTACAGTCTGCTACTTTCACGGTCAACGTTGGACTGGCTACCAGAGAAATCTCCAATAATGCCAGGCCTGGATTCAGGTACCTGCATTGCACTCCAAAGCTCTCACCTGAGCACCGGCATGCAGCCGAGACTTTAACGTGAGCGCCGAGTGATTGATTCCCCGGCGATTGCGGTTCAGTTCATGTCAGCTGAGACAGGCTGGGGTGATCTCCGGTGCTCTCACCTGAACTCCGGACATCAGCCCAGCCTGTCCGCAGCTGTCATGAACTGAACAGCAATTGCCGGGGAATCAATCACTTGGCGCTCGTGGTACAGTCTAGGCTGCACTCCGGAGCTCAAGTGAGAGCTCCGGAGTGCAATGTAGGTTACTGAATCCAGGCCTGGCATTACTGGAGATTCCTCCGGTAGCCAGTCCAACGCTGTTCACAGTTCACTTGCACAGGTTTTGGATACAGTCTTCTGGTATCCCACTGACTCCAGTCAGTAGTCACATATAGCTTCCAATTCCATGACCTGTCACCACAGGTTTCTTTCTGGGACATTGCAGCCCTCCATACGCTGACTCTTGGGCTCCTACCCACAATCCAGCACTATCGCTGCTGGATGCAGTCTCTCTCCATGTATCAAACAATAGACTCCATTAAATCTCTCATGTGACTTGTTAAACACACCCATGGGTGGGGTATGTAGGTGGCCAGACATATCCATTTCTCCAGCCACCTGTGATCCTCACCCTGTGCATACTACAACAAACATTTATGGCACTAAAAGTACCAGCGCTCCTCTCGATCACACCACTTGTGTGGTACATACCGGCCATTACTAATGTACCCGGTTGCCTTCTCATATACCGCATGTGGAGATAGAGAGATAGGCAAGAAAGGGACAGTTCTTTCCGCATGTTCACAATAATAAATGTAGATATCTTGTTAAAACTTATAAATACAAAGAACGAAAAAGATGTCTATGTAACATCTGGGACCCCTACAGTTCAGGAAATACTCATTTCTTTCCAGCACTTCTCTAATAAATAATTCTCCAGCTGCTAATGGCAGGAGAGTTTAGAAATTTAGTTTTCCCTGCACGGCTACAGTTTGTCATACACTGGGAATACTGATTGGTCTGAGCGCTCATCATTTCAGAACTCTCTGTATGTCAGAAGCAATTAAGGAGTCACCAGGGAGTCAGAAACTCAAGAACAGTTTTGTCCAGGCCATTAAAACCATGCAATTTCATTATTTAGGAGAAGAATGGGATAAATAAAAAAAAAATGCAATAAAAATACTAAAATAAGTTGGAAAAGAAGGGGAGGAAGAAAAAGAAGAAAAAGAAGAAGAGGGAGAAAGAGATAACGAGGAAAAATATGAAGTAGGTGGAGATTGAGGGGAAGGAGCAAGAGAAAGAAGAGAAGGCAAAACAGAAGTTAAAAAAGTAGAAAGAAAGGATGAAGAAAAAAGGGACAAAGTGGAAGAGAAAGAAGATGAAGGAGAAGAACAAAAAAAAGGATGAAAATGAAGAAGAGGAAGAATTAATTCACGAAGAAATACATTATGAGTGATTTTATTCAGTGTATAGAGGTAGAATTGTAGACTTATCCCCTTCACGATCTAGGATGTATCTATATGTCCTAGTTCATATGTAAAGATGACCGGTGTTCGAATTGAACTGTTCGCCAATCTTAAATTCAACCTGTTTTAGGCGATGTTCGAGTCGTTCGATGAACGCGAACAATTAGCTTCAAGTTCGACAGTTTGAGGTTATGTTCGATAACGGTTCGATCATCAAAAGTGTAACTGGCTTTTCACAGTAATACTGTCACTCAATGTTAATACAGTGGAACCTTGATTAATGAGAACAATCCGTTCTGGGATTGTGCTTGTTAACCAAGTTACTCGTTCAGCAAAGCAAGATTTCCCATAGGAAATCATTGCAATGCAGACAATTCCTTCCACAACTTGTTAAATGTCCCATCCTGGTCCCCTATTGTGCCATTCCACAAATGCACAAACACACACACACATACACGCACACACACATATTATGCTCACCCTACCTTCCGTTTCATCGCCGGTCTCCTGGGACTTTCAGTTTGCCAGTACAAGATGTGTATAGGGTAACCATGGCGACGGATGCCAGAACTTCCACTGCCAGAGCGCTGATGTCAAAGGCAGGAGCTGCTTGCCTCTGATTGGCCAGCGCGCTGCCTTTGAGTAGCGTCTGACAGAGGAAATTCCTCCCTCATTGCGATGGTTACCCGATAAACGTAGTTCGCCGCTACAGGATGTGTATCGGGAAACCATAGCAACAAGGGAGAAACTTCCTCTGTCAGACGCTACTCAAAGGCAGCGCGCTGACCAATCAGAGGCAAGTGGCTCCTGCCTTTGACGTCAGCGCTCTCGCAGTAGAAGTTCCGGCATCGGTCGCGATGGTTACCCGATACACATCTTGTACCGGCGAACTGCAAGTCCCAGGAGGCCGGCGATGGAACGGAAGGTAAGGTGAGCATAATATGTGTGTGTGCGTTCGTGTTTGTGCATGTTTGTATGTGTTTGTGTTTGCCTGCCATTGTTTTCAATGGTGTTTGAAGGTGTTCGAAAGTGTTCTACGAAAGTTTGATGAACACACCCCAAGTTCGACGAACCGAACTCGAACACTAGGGTGGTGGCTCATCTCTAGTCACATTGTGAGTCCACATTATACCCCGCAAATGTCTGCTGATCTGATTAGCAGACATGTGCAGCTTACAGCTAACTGTAACCCCTTATATTGTGGCATCAAACTTTGACAGCGCGATCTAACACGCTCCGACAGAGATCGCACTATTCCCCGCTACCGTCGGCGACCGTGTGATGTGATCACTGAGTACCAATGGGTTGTCATTACATCATAGTTAAGCTGTTGACGCCTGTCACTACTCCCTCCTTTACTGCAGAGAGACGCAATCAGGATCGATGCTGAGCTGTGACTAGAGGTGAAACTCTGTCCCCAGCCCAGTCACTCACGGGGACTGGGTCCGGCCTCAGTGATGTTGGGTCAACAGGAAGTTGACATGACATCACCGGACATCAGAGGTCACAGAACCTGGGTTCACTCGATGGGAATGAGGGGACCGCAATAGCACCACTCACAGACAGTATTGCCAACACAAATTATTTAAGAGAAACTTTGCTTCTCCATGCTATATCGATATGGCTTGCAAAAATAAGTGGTGAACCACCACTCTAAGGAAGAATGGGATACACAGGAAAAAAAACGTTATTGAAAATTTCAAGTTTTTTTAAAATAGTTTTCCAGTCTTTATTTAGGCCAGAGGAAAGGAAAGTAGAAAAGTCTTCACGATGCTGTGCCTTTATACTTTTGAAGGAAGACCACATTGATCTTACATTTTAGAAGGCCGTAAAAGCTCTTAAATAAGATAAATGCATAAAATAGGGAAAAAACAACCACTTCTTTTCAACATATTTATAAATGACCTTGTTGGGGGCATGCGGAGTAGAATTTCAATATTTGCAGATGATACTAAACTCTGCAGGGTAATCAATACAGAGGAGGATAATTTTATATTACAGGGAGATTTATGTAAATGGGAGGATTGGGCTGAGAAGTGGCAATTGAAGTTTAATGTAGATAAATGTAAGGTCATGCACTTGGGTAGAGGAAATAACATTTATGATTATGTACTTAATTGTAGAACACTGGGTAAAACAGACACAGAAAAAGACTTGGGTGTATGGGTGGATGGTAAACTTCACTTTAGTGGACAGTGTCAGGCAGCTGCTGCCAGGGCTAATAAAATAATGGGATGTATTAAAAGAGGTATAAGTGTTCATGAAAAAAATATAGTTCTACCTCTGTACAAGTCACTAGTGCGACCACACTTATATACTGTGTACAATTCTGGTCACCGATATATAAGAAGGACATAGCTGAACTGGAGAGGGTGCAGAGAAGAGCCACCAAGATTATTAGAGGAATGGGTGGGCTGCAATACCAAGACAGGTTATTAAACTTGGGGTTATTTAGTTTGGAAAAACGAAGGCTTAGGGGGGGGATCTAATCACAATGTATAAACATATGAGGGGACAGTACAGAGACCTTTCCAAAGATCTTTTTACACCTAGGCCTGCGACTGGAACACGGGGGCATCCGCTACGTCTTGAGGAAAGAAGGTTTAATCATAATCTCAGACGAGGATTCTTTACTGTACGAGCAGTGAGACTATGGAACTCTCTGCCGCATGATGTTGTAATGAGTGATTCACTACTAACATTTAAGCAGAGCCTGGACGCCTTTCTTGAAAAATTTAATATTACCAGTTATGTATATTAGATTTTATGACAGGGTATTGATCCAGGGAACTAGTCTGATTGCCGGATGTGGACGAAGGAAGGAAATTTTTTCCCCATTGGAACTTGTTTGCCACATTGGGGTTTTTTTTGCCTTCCTCTGGATCAACATGTTAGGCTACAGGTTGAACTAGATGGACTTAGAGTCTCCCTTCAACCTTAAAACTATGATACTATGAAGAAATATAAAACATCTTTTTTAATGCCATGAGAAGAGTTAATAACTTGTTTTATAAGTATCACATGCTGGCAGTACCTTTCTCACAATTAAAAATGTAATTCTTACAGTGCCGAAATTTGGAGAACACTGAATTGTGCAAAGAAATGATCAAAGCTCCGCGTGTCACAGCTCTACAAATAATTAGCTGGAAAGGCTCATTATTAAATTGAACATATGTTTTTTGTAATGTAGGAATGTGCGGGATGTAATCGGGAAGAGAGCGTTAATTTGCTCGGTGATAATGTTTTTTGGGATTTTTTTTTTAAGCTGCAATTACTCATTCATTCCATCATCTGTAACCGCGTCCTTGCTGCGGCTGCCGTAAACAGCCAATTACTCTGTATTACAAGTTGCAATACAAGGAAGTCGAAAGTCATTACATATATACTATAGCTTGACATTAACCTCAGTTTTTGTGGAAATTTCCTTTGGTTGGAGAATAGATGTTCTCTAGAGTAAGGACGTTGTAGTGTTGCATGATAATTGGGCGACCCATCTACAGGGGTCAAATGGTTAAAATTTAATAAAGGGATAGAAATAGTAGCGCATTATAGGGATAGAGATAAGGTTAGGTTAACAATATGATACCAAAAAACTCTTAGACGGGGTAAGCCACATAATTTATAGTATTTTCCAGATTTCTTTTGTTTCGGAGACCTCTCTAGTTTATTAGTTTTTCATAACCTTTTCTCTTCCCCCAAACCTTGAATAAGAAGTCCCAGCAATTTTGCATTTACAACATACTCATCGTTAAACTAAAATATACCATGGTTCATCTTTTGCTTGTTTGGTAACGTTTATTTGCCAGTGGAAAGGTATTGTACCAAGGCAAGAGGCTAAGGGTGAAAAAAATGTGTGAAAAAAATGGGGTCCATCTTTTAATCTGGTTTTGTCTTAACAGAGGGGGGCGGCAGCAGTGGTTGAGTCGGGGTCAGAGGAGGCAGAGGTGATGATGGAGCAAAGTGATGCAGGGAGCGGTGTGGTGGGTGTCCCAGATGCTGTCCCAGAAACTGTCATCGGTGGTGGCAGTGCTGGGGTGGCTGTGCTGGTGATGGGGCAGCTGTGCTGCGGCTGCGGCAGGGGTGGTGGTTGTGCTGGAGGTGCGGGCTGTGAGGACTTGGCGCTTGGAGTTGGCGTGTAGGCAGATTGAGCTTTCAGCTCAATGACAAGCCGAGATCTCATCTGCGCACGCGCCACCTCCGGAAGCTCAATGGGCAGGAGGCAGTGCTTGCGCAGATGAGATCTTGAGCCAAGAGCTCCATTAGCGCATGTGCCAACTCTGGGCGCCATTAATTGAAGCCCTCACTGCCCGCAGCCCCAGCCCAGGCACCACTGCTGCCACCCCTGCCCAGCTGCTGCAGCTCCTTCACAGCCACCGCCACCATTTGTGTCTCTATGTGGCCACAGAGTATATTTCATAGGAATTGTAGCCTGTCAAAGATTTTCCTAGCAAGCCATCATTTTTTATTAAACTTGTGTAGGGAGAAGTTGAAGATTTTATCATAATTCAGGTGGACACATCTGTGAAATGAGTAAAGTAGGTTTATTGTAAAAAGAAAAATGACAACCAACATGGGTATGACATCAATACAGGTCCTTCTAGCCACTTAGTAAAATGATTTTAGAATAGAATTAGCATAAGTAAAAGATAGGGGGAGGACAAATAGGCAAGGGGGCGGGAATCACTATGAACCCCCCCAAACCCCCAGCTATTAGCTGCTGCAACTGCTGCCATCTCTCCCAAATTCATCTACACCTATCGATGATCACCTATCGGCTTGACCTTAGGGAGGATAATTGAAAAATTTGAAGCTAGATGCAGCAATTTAAGTAAAGTTTGTTTCTTAATTTGTTTTAATATTTTAATCCAAACTGTTGTTTTCCCTTTAAACTCAGAGGATGCTATTGGTCCTTTCTAATTATAAGCCCCTTTATAATTATGATATACTACTATGTTATTACACTGACAGCAGGTGAAGTTTTTTTTCCAATATATTTACATTTCAATGTTGGTGAAGATTGCCAAATACTAAAAATAAAAAGCTCAAACCCACACGCTGCACAAAGCTTCAGTCGGGGATGAGTCACGCGTCCTGAGCTGTTAGTGGAAAATATTAAAGATGGTGCTAGTGTATTGCTTATTAAAATCAGTAAGCGCTATGTTACCAGTGAAATACTCAATTAAGAGAAAAGTACAAAATAGCGAATCGAATGGTTGGACGACATTGTATCAAAATGAATTTAAACCACACCAATCACCAGGATTTTCCTATATAACCTAAAGCCAGTGCTATACTGGCACTATCGGCTGACTCTATACATACCTTTAGTTGTCAGCTCGGATGTACAGGTTTTGAAACACAAACAAGTAAAGTTTGTAAAACGAGCATCTTTTTGAATGACAGCAGCTGCCGATCAGCTGATAGCTGGGGGCGGGGTTTCATAGTGATTCCCACCCCCTTCCTGTCCATCATCCTCCTATCTGCTATTTATGCTAATTCTATCATAGAATCGTTTTAATAAGGGACTAGAAGGACCTGTGGTGATGGCATACTCATGTGAGGGTTTCAGCCCACATACAGTGCCTACAAGTAGTATTTAACCCCCTGCAGATTTAGCAGGTTTACACATTCGGAATTAACTTGGCATTGTGACATTTGGACTGTAGATCAGCCTGGAAGTGTGAAATGCACTGCAGCAAAAAAAGAATGTTATTTGTTTTTTAATTTTTTTTTTAAATTGTGAAAAGTTTATTCAGAGGGTCATTTATTATTCAACCCCTCAAACCACAAGAATTCTGTTTGGTTCCCCTAAAGTATTAAGAAGTATTTCAGGCACAAAGAACAATGAGCTTCACATGTTTGGATTAATTATCTCTTTTTCCAGCCTGTTCTAACTAATTAAGACCCTCCCCAAACTTGTGAACAGCACTCATACTTGGTCAACATGGGAAAGACAAAGGAGCATTCCAAGGCCATCAGAGACAAGATCGTGGAGGGTCACAAGGCTGGCAAGGGGTACAAAACCCTTTCCAAGGAGTTGGGCCTACCTGTCTCCACTGTTGGGAGCATCATCCGGAAGTGGAAGGCTTATGGAACTACTGTTAGCCTTCCACGGCCTGGACAGCCTTTGAAAGTTTCCACCCGTGCCAAGGCCAGGCTTGTCCGAAGAGTCAAGGCTAACCCAAGGACAACAAGGAAGGAGCTCCGGGAAGATCTCATGGCAGTGGGGACATTCGTTTCAGTCAATACCATAAGTAACGTACTCCACCGCAATGGTCTCCGTTCCAGACGAGCCCGTAAGGTACCTTTACTTTCAAAGCGTCATGTCAAGGCTCATCTACAGTTTGCTCATGATCACTTGGAGGACTCTGAGACAGACTGGTTCAAGGTTCTCTGGTCTGATGAGACCAAGATCGAGATCTTTGGTGCCAACCACACACGTGACGTTTGGAGACTGGATGTCACTGCATACGACCCCAAGAATACCATCCCTACAGTCAAGCATGGTGGTGGCAGCATCATGCTGTGGGGCTGTTTCTCAGCCAAGGGGCCTGGCCATCTGGTCCGCATCCATGGGAAGATGGATAGCACGGCCTACCTGGAGATTTTGGCCAAGTACCTCCGCTCCTCCATCAAGGATCTTAAGATGGGTTGTCATTTCATCTTCCAACAAGACAACGACCCAAAGCACACAGCCAAGAAAACCAAGGCCTGGTACAAGAGGGAAAAAATCAAGGTGTTGCAGTGGCCTAGTCAGTCTCCTGACCTTAACCCAATTGAAAACTTGTGGAAGGAGCTCAAGATTAAAGTCCACATGAGACACCCAAAGAACCTAGATAACTTGGAGAAGATCTGCATGGAGGAGTGGGTCAAGATAACTCCAGAGACCTGTGCCGGCCTGATCAGGTCTTATAAAAGACGATTATTAGCTGTAATTGCAAACAAGGGTTATTCCACAAAATATTAAACATAGGGGTTGAATAATAATTGACCCACACTTTTATGTTGAAAATTTATTAAAATTTAACTGAGCAACATAACTTGTTGGTTTGTAAGATTTATGCATCTGTTAATAAATCCTGCTCTTGTTTGAAGTTTGCAGGCTCTAACGTATTTGCATCTTATCAAACCTGCTGAATCTGCAGGGGGTTGAATACTACTTGAAGGCACTGTAACTGATACCAGGAAGCAACATTATTTTTCTCAGGCCCCGCTGTTACCTTTGATGGTGAGGATATGTGGGCCACTATCCTTGCTCTGCTCCTAACCAGCCCTAATCTTATGCCCCTCCCAACCTCTGGGGAGGGCCAAAGCAGGAGGGATAAAGCAAAAAAAAAATGGACAAACGGGAAACAAAATCTCTATTTCATAGCATACACACAGGTATAAGACAAAAAGAGTTTAGGAGAAAAATAAGAGCAAGGAGGAAACAAAAAGACAATGGGAGAACGCCACAATAACTCCACACACAAAGTAATACAATTATCAGCAGGACTGGGACATAACAGCACACGGACTGGTTTAGCAAAAGCTATACTCAGCATAGGAAGACAGGCTCCATCATCTTAAAATAGCAGAAATTGACTGTGATAGGTCTTCCACAACGTATAATCCATGTGATATCCATCAGGCTAGCAGAAATGAACTCCTGCAAGCCCCATCACTAATGAGAACACAGCTGGTCCGTGCCCAAGACAGTCTGTGTAACTCAGAAGCACCTTAAGGCCGCTTTACACGCTGCGACATCGCTCAAGCGATCTCGTTGGGGTCACAGAATTTGTGACGCACATCCGGTTGCTTTAGCGATGCCATTGCGTGTGACACCTATGAGCGATTTTGCATCATCGCAAAAACGTGCAAAATCGTACATCGGTGACATGGGGGTCCATTTTTGAATATCGTTGCTGCTGCAGTAACGATGTAGTTCGTCGTTCCTGCGGCAGCACACATCGCTCCATGTGACACCGCAGGAAAGAGGAACCTCTCCTTACCTGCATCCTGCCCGCAATGCAGAAGGAAGGAGGTGGGTGGGATGTTCGACCCGCTCATCTGCGCCCCTCCACTTCTATTGGGCGGCGGTTCAGTGACGAAGCTGTAACGTCGCTGTGACGCTGAACGAACCGCCCACTTAGAAAACAGGCGGTTCGCCGGTCACAGCCACGTCGCAGGGCAGGTAAGTAGTGTGACGGGTCCACGCGATGTGCCATGGCGGGCAGCGGTTTGCCCATGTCGCACAACCGATGGGGGCGAGTACCCACACTAGCGATATCGGTCACGATATCGCAGCGTGTAAAGCGGCCTAAAGTGTGGAGTGCCACATTCCTTAGTGTGAATACCGTCAGATGCCGGTATGACACCCAGCAAATTTAGAGCCAAACATTGTGTGACACCAGCTCAACGTGAAAAATCTTGTGAAAGGTCCCGTAGCCAAAGAGAGCCCTAAGATGTCCTCACTCTGACCTAAGGTGTCTAAGATTTCAATATCTCAAACCTACAGTAATATGTAACTTATAGGCTAGAGAAGACACATTTTTTTTCTCATTCAAGAAATTTAGATCAATTATGCTAATTACACTCCAATCAGACTTTACAATGCAATACAATGTTCTCAGATGTGGAGAGGATAAAAAATAAAAATCTGTCTTCCCTATTTTGTCAGTTCATGAAAATCGGACCACACTGGAATGTATTCTGAGCGCGGTCCAACTTTTTCCAAGAATCAATTGACTTGAATGGCAGAGTATGATCTGATTTACGGAGGCAACTGGGGCATGCACTCATTTTTTACTTGGACAGAATCGATTCAAGGAAAAAATTAGACCTGTGCACAGCCCCATGCAATACATTGGTCTAAATGTTATCTCATGTTCTGTCGAATCGCACTCGGACTGCAAATTTTGTCTGCATCTGTCACGTTCGTCTCCCTGTTTAAAGAGATCAGTGACAGTCTTTGTATTGGTGCCTCTCATCTGGCTCGCTATATTTAAATGGGTTTCATTTCTTTGATACTGAAATGGTTAAATGTCAGTTTTTATCTTTCAGCTTTTCCAAGCAGTTCCTTGCTGAGGGATCAGCTGCACTTACTAAGTAGTCACACCCTTCAGGTTTAAATAGTGGTGTTATCCGGCAATCCCTGCTGAAGATACACAGTCATTTGGTCTCTGGCCGTCTTGGAGGAAGGTTCTGCTGAAGACGTTTCCTGTTCTCAGTCTTTATCCTTTTGTTACTTTTTCCCCTACATTTGTCTTACCCTACCTTGTGTCTGGTTAGTGCAACAGTGAGGTTTAGTGTACCTCACTTGCCTTCCACTAGCCAGGGTACCTATAGGGTCTTCTCAGGGTCTCAGGTTGCTATTCGTGCACAGTTGCGGAGACTGTATAAGGACTGGACAGGAGAGTAGCGAGAGCTGCAGGTGAGGCTAGGATCTGTCCCACTGTTCTCTTTCACTAGTTCCAGGGCCTCCTGCTGTTTTTGTGTCCCCAGGTGTCCCCTCTTTTAGTTGTATTTTTGCGTTTCAGATGCATATAGGTCTGAATGCCCCCCACCATGCTTGTCTTACCCAGCAAGCATGACTGCATCCAGCCGTAATAGTTGAAATTTATGCACATTACAATTTTAGGAAAACCTCATTGCTTTTGCATTATGTGACCTTAGGTAAAGTCTAGGGTTGAAGACCATGTTGATACTTGAATTGTGATAGTCAAGGGAAAACAAGACCTATAAGAGTTCAATATCTCAAACATTCAAAGTAGATACAAGTTCTATCCTAGAGAAAAAAGTTTGACTAAAAACAAATGGTCTGCCTTGTTTGACCCCTAAGTCAAGAGAAAGATTGTCTACAACCTGGTTCAACCTAGTTTTAGGTTCAACTTTAATCCAGTGTTTTTGTATTTTACAAAAGTTCCGAGCTCCACAATATACATTTCCTTTCAACTTCAGTAACAAAAAAGTACATCTAAATCCCCATCATTTCCCTGCTCCAAGTGTTGCCTCTTGCTTTTAACGCCTATGGATTCCTTTTCTTTTGCAGAAGCCAAATTTCGTTGATTGCTCTCGCTCTCTCGAGAAATGGTGCTATTTTGCTAAGCTATTCCGGCAGCCACTTTATGCAGAATTTTACCCAAGAATACAATTTTCCATTGTTTCACAATCATCATACAATCATCCGTAAAACTTAGATAACTTGCAGGCACTTTCGTCTGTTCCTGTTATGCACCTGGATCATGAAATAAACACATTTGTCAAGATTCGGGTATATTAAAAATACCATATCATATACACATCTTTTATTTTATTATTCTCTACTTTGTGCTTTTTCTTTTTGTATTTTTTGCTTCGCCTATGAGGCACACATTCCAAATGTTATTATTTTATTTTTTTATTTTTTTACAGGTCTAATTGAGTAAGTCAAAATTATAGGAAAGCTTTTCAATCTGTGTTCTGACTGTACAAAATGATTATGCGGCAAGTGAAATATTACACTAAAGGTAGATTTACCACCGTACTATGTAAATGTCTCCAGAATAGCACATTTTACAGAATGAATAATCACAAGTGTTTTTCTGATAATTATACAAAATACGAAAAAAAAGATTAAATCTCTGGAGGGAAGTTGTCATGGAAACTGGTATAAACCAAGAATGAGAATGTGTCCACAGACAGAAAAAAAGAGATTTCACTTGTAGCCACTTTTTGCAAAAACTAGATTATTTTAAAGGGTAATAGCTAAATTACCTACATGAAGTGTTAGATGATGCTTTGGTCAGAAGAGACCAAAGTAGAATATTTTGTGCTAAATGTAAAATGCTATTTGTGGCGGAAAATTAACTAATCACATCACACTGAAAACACCATCCCCACAGTCTCACATGGTGGTGGCAGAATCATTACTTCACCAAGGAAAAGGAAGCTGGTCAGATGTGATGGGAAGATAGGTGGTGCTAAATACAGGGAAATATTGGAGGAAAACCTCTTAGAGACTGCAAAGGACTTGACAATGGAGCGTAAGTTCACCTTCCAGCAGGAAAATGACCCTAAACATCCTGCCAGAACAACAATGGATGGGTTAGATCAAAACAAACGTACATGTGGGAATTACCTAGTCACAGTCCAGACCTAAACTACACTAAGAATCTGTAACTATACTTGAAAATTGTTGTTCACAGACATCTCCATTCAATCTTACTGAACTATAGATCATGTGCAAAGAAGAAGGAGCAGAAATGTCTCCTCTAAAGGTTCCAAATTGGTAGAGACCTCCCCAAAAGACTTACTGTAGTAATTGAAGCTAAAGGTGATTCTACAAAGTTTTGACTCAGAGGGGCTGAATACAAATGCACGTCACAATATTCAGATTTATATTTTTAAAATATTTAGAAAACCATGTATTATTTACTTTACACTTCACAAATACTTGTTACTTAGTGTTGGTATATCACATAAAATCTTAATGAAGTACATTTGAGTTTTGAATGTATCATGAAAGAAATGAGAAAAAGTTTATAGGCTATGGATATTTTTTCAAGGCACTGAAAAGACACATGACATAAACATCTCCAGACAGAGTATCTCAAAATCATTTTTTTTTGTTAGCTGGTCACACTGTGCAAAACATCTTTAACTATACAAATGTAACCCTTTACCATCATTGGACATACCAGTACATCCTATCTTACTGTGTGTTCCAACAAATGGACGTACATGTACGTTCTGGCAAATGTGTGGGCATAAGGGCTGTGCACGATGATCACCACTGGCATCTTGGCTTAAGCAGCAGACGACCTCCTAGTGTCACAGCCAGCGCCCAGTGCTCGCACCATCCCTAGCTGGTTAACCAACTAAATGCCTTGATGAATAGCGATCGCAGCACTTAGAAGCTTGAGAGTGCTAAGGTGCTTCCTCTCAAACCTGATCGGAATCCCTGTGATGCAATGATGAGAGCTTGATGTTGCGGGAGGTCAAATAATGATGCCCTCTTCTGTCAGCTACGGTGGCCTGTTAGAGCACGCCAGCAGCATGCTGCTGTCTCTTTTTTGTTTATATATCTCATGTTCAGTATGCACTTGTTCACACTAAAATGTTAGGATGTGCCGTCAATCTTTTTTGCTGATTTAAAGTAGATATGTGAGAAATGTTATTTATTAACTGTTTTGTGTGACATAATTCTCTGGCTCAAGGGCATAAATATTTAAAAGTTTGAAAATTGGAAAATTAAAAAAAATTGCCATAATAGCGATTTTAAAAAAATAACCATTAAAAATTTGAACTAAGTTTACCTTTAACATGAAGTACGATGCATCATGAAAAAATATTCATAGAATCTTTGAGATCTGTTGAATTGCTCTAGAGTTATTACTGTATAACATGACATTGGCTAGAATTGTAAAATCTGGCCTTGTCCGGAAAGTGAAGAGAGGCATCAGTGGTAAGGAGTTAAAATAACTTTTCTGTATGTGCAATATTTGAACCAAAATTGTTTATTAGAGTGTTGGGAGAAAAAAAAAATCAGCTTTGGATCGAATCAAAGAAAAAAACATGCTATGAATCCAGAGGGGTCAGTTTATTTTTGAAGAAGTAGCTGTGTCAATCTGCTAAACACAGTAGAAAGGCTCCAGTGACTAGTGATGTGTCGGTCGCGAACGATACGGCACAAAGATCCGGCTCCCTGCTGTGACTGACAGGGGCCGGCACATCAGTGAGAGCCACTAAATTCTCTTAATGGGAAGGCACATTGGCTCAGTGGTTAGCACTGCAGTCTTGTGATAGCTCAGTGGTTAGCACTACAGTCTTGTGGTGGCTCAGTGGTTAGCACTGCAGTCTTGCAGCGCTGGGGTCCTAAGTTCAAATCCCACCAAGGACAAAATCTGCAAGGAGTTTGTATGTTCTCCCCATGTTTGTGTGGGTTTCCTCCTCTTTCTCTGGTTTCCTCCCACACTCCAAAGACATACTGATTGGGAGTTTAAATTGAGAGCCCCAATGGGGACAGTGTTGCCACTGTATGTAAAGTGCTCTTGTCATAATCCAGGACTGGCATTCTCCGCTCCAGAGTTTCCCAGACCCAGCCTGGTCATGTCAGAGGTTAACTCCCATCAGCCTCGTTCTTGTTTCTGGAGACACTGTATATGGTCTCTGCATGCCTATACTGGTTATACTTTTGCTCTTCAACCTCTGACTTGCTATGGTGAAATTCCTGTTTGATCTGACTCCTTGTTACCATGCCCTGACCTGTACCCTCCCCCATTCGTCTGCCTGTCCCGGTCCCTGACTTCCTGCTCCTGTTTGTTGTTTGTGTTTCGCTCTGTATACCTGATCTCCCAGCTTCCAATTCGGTTCTATTTTCATACTTGATCTTGATCCTCCCTTTGAAGTGACTTGACTTCCTGGCTAGACCCTGACTGCTTGATTAGTATATTGCCCCCTGGTGGTTCGCCTGTGAACTGCCTGCTAAAGTTACTCTGCTGTACTTCAGCTGCCTTTCTATTACAGTGTTTCTTTGTCTCCCCTTCCCTACTCTGCTGCCACCTAGTTGGGAATATGCTGGACTACGTCTTACTAACCCTTTGTACAGCGTGACAACTATGGAATTAATAGCGCTATATAAGTGAACAAATATTATTATTATTATTATTATTATTATTATTATGAATGACTCTCACTGGGTGTAAAATTTGGGTGTTTGGTGGGTAAAACCCAACGCACCTGAACAAAACCCCGCCCACTCAGTATTTTAATTGGCCCATTACGGGTGGGCAGGGTTTCGTCAGTGGGAGGGCGGAGCTTTGAGTGCGTTAAAAACCTCTTAACTATGTGTTTACCTGTGGTGAACACATTTAATAGGGATCCATGGCGATCTGAAAGAGCTGGCTCTTTTTGGTGAGTGGAGCCATGGGAACCGGATCATCAAAAACCGCCAGACTGCCCATCACTACCAGTGACTTATGACTTTGCTGGGAAAGTTGGTAGGGGTGGCATGGTGGCATGGTGGCTCAGTGGTTAGCACTGCAGTCTTGCAGCGCTGGGGTCCTGGGTTCAAATCCCACCAAGGACGCCATCTGCAAGGAGTTTGTATGTTCTCCCTGTGTTTGCGTGGGTTTCCTCTGGGTTCTTCGGTTTCCTCCCACACTCCAAAGATAGGGAATTTAGATTGTGATCCCCAATGGGGACAGTGTTACCAATGGATGTAAAGTGCTGTGGAATCAATAGCGCTATATAAGTGAATCAATATTATTATTATTATTATTATTTATTAATTGCTCTCACTGGGTATAAAATGTGGGTGTTTGGTGTGTAAAACCATGCCCACCTGAACAAAACCCCACCCACTCAGTATTTTAATTGGCCTGTTACAGGTGGGCAGGGTTTCATCAGTGGGTGCTCGGGGTTTTGAGTGCATTAAAAACTTCTTAACTAAGTGTTTACTTTGGGGTGAACACATATTTAAGGCTAGTTTCAAACATCCTTCTTTTCGCCGGTTTGGCAGATCCGGCGCACTCCATTACAGTGTATGCAGTACAATAGCAGTGCGACAAGCATGTGACCAGGAAGTTACAGTGCTGCCATTGTACTGTATACACTGTACTGGAGTGTGCCGGATCCGCCAAACCGGCGAAAAGAAGGATGTGTGAAACCAGCCTATTAGGGATCCATGAATGATCCAAAAGAATCGGCTCTTTTTGGTGAGCAGAGCCATGGGAACCGGATCATCAAAACCCACCGGACTTCCCATCACTACCAGTGACTTCTCACATTGCTGGGATTGTTGGTATTGGCTACTCATTTTCTCTGCAGTGGCCACTACTGGACATATTTAGTACTACAGGTGGAAATTTGGAAATATGTTTGCCTATGCAAGGATTGTGGTCATCAGAGATAGAGATGCTGCTTATTTGGCCAGAGTCAAACTTGTTAGTAACTCGAGCGAGTCTCGCATCGCATTACCCGGCACGGCCGCACACTCTTTGGAGGGGAGCATCTCAGCTGCATAGAGATACATGCAACCGACCCGCTCCTGTCAGGAGAATGTGTGGCCATGCCGGGTGATGCGATGCGAGACTCGCGCGAGTTACTAGCAAGTGTGACTCTGGCCTTAGATGTCCTCAGGTTTGATTGCTAAGGGTTTCCCACCATGATGTTCATAGACCCTTGCAAAAAGGAAAAATTCATGAGAAATGATCACTATAGGCTAGATTATACCCATAGCATTTTTACAGCGGTAAGCGTAAAAGAATCATTTTTATATTTTCCACTAAAAAAAACTGCCAAGAAATCAGTGTGTGGTTCACCCGATAAGTATATTTTCGTTTTCTACTGTTGTGGTTTATCATTTTCAGAACTCTACTAATTTCGAGAGGCAGAAGAGTTTAAAGATACTTTGTCCTCGCACTGGAAGAGTCAATTGTATTTTTCACCTGAGGGAAATCTTTCTCTGGCAAGGTATAGTAGTTAAATTAAACATACACTGAATGGGAAAAGATTGTGTTATTGCAAAGCATGCAAAGTGTCACAGACCCCTCCAGGCGGAGGAGAGAAAGGTCAAATGATAATATACATTTTACCGCACGTACTGCTCTCTGCCTGCGAACTGTTGTTTGGATGGAAATGAAAACTATCATTGATTTTTTTGTTCTTGCGCTGAACATTTAAAAGTTGGCTGTGTCATTCACTTTGCTGCCAATGTTATGTTTTTATCTGCTTTTCTGATATGTAATTCTTACTTGGAGGGATACAGTCTGTTCCTTAAAAGAATGACGCACTCTTCATTTATCTCTACAAAAACTGCCCGGCTGAAAATAAACAAGAACGTATAGGTTGCATATGTAGCAGCTGTAGGGTCTTGTCTACACCTTCTCTGATGTAGATAAACTTAAAGGGAACCAATCACCAGGATTTTTGTATATAACCTAATGCCAGTGCTATACCGGCACTATCAGGCTGATTCTCTACATACCTGTAGTGGTCAGCTCGGATGTTTAGGTTTTGAAACCAAAGAAAGTAAAGTTTATAAAACCATTGACGCTGCCCCATGACCATACTGGACTTTCATGGCTCAGTGGTATCTCATGATGGCTGGGATCCATCATTTCTCAAAAAATGTAATAGTTAGGTGTTACCAGGTATGATTGATTCTGCTCCATGACCATACTGGACTTTGATGGCTCAGTGGTATCCCATAATGGCTGGGATCCATCATTTCTCAAAAAATTTGATAGTTAGGTGTTACCAGGTATGATTGATGCTGCCCGATGACCATACTGGACTTTGATGGCTCAGTGGTACCTCACGATGGCTGGGATCCATCGTTTCTCAAAAAATGTGATAGTTAGGTGTTACCAGGTATGATTTATGCTGCCCCATGACCATATTGGACTTTGATGGCTCAGTGGTATCCCATGATGGCTGGGATCCATCATTTCTCAAAAAATAAAATAGTTGCATGTTACCAGGTATGATTGATGCTGCCCCATGACCATATTGGACTTTGATGGCTCAGTGGTATCCCATAATGGCTGGGATCCATTGTTTCTCAAAAAATTGAATAGTTGGGTGTTAAAAAGGTATGATTTATGCTGCCCCATGACCATATTGGACTTTAATGGCTCAGTGGTATCCCATGATGGCTGGGATCCATCGTTTCTCAAACAATGGAATAGTTGGGTGTTACCAGGTATGAGTGATGCTGCCCTATGACCATACTGGACTTTGATGGCTCAGTGGTACCTCATGATGGCTGGGATCCATCGTTTCTCAAAAAATGTAATAGTTGCATGTTACCAGGTATGATTGATGCTGCCCCATGACCATACTGGACTTTGATAGCTCAGCGGTATCTCATGATGGCTGGGATCCATCGTTTCTCAAAAAATGAAATAGTTGGGTGTTACCAGGTATGATTGATGCTGCCCCATTACCATACTGGACTTTGATGGCTCAGTGGTACCTCATGATGGCTGGGATCCATCATTTCTCAAAAAATGTGATAGTTAGGTGTTACCAGGTATGATTTATGCTGCCCCATGACCATATTGGACTTTGATGGCTCAGTGGTACCTCATGATGGCTGGGATCCATCGTTTCTCAAAAAATGTGATAGTTGGGTGTTACCAGGTATGATTTATGCTGCCCCATGACCATATTGGACTTTGATGGCTCAGTGGTACCTCATGATGGCTGGGATCCATCGTTTCTCAAAAAATGTGATAGTTGGGTGTTACCAGGTATGATTTATGCTGCCCCATGACCATATTGGACTTTGATGGCTCAGTGGTACCTCATGATGGCTGGGATCCATCATTTCTCAAAAAATGTGATAGTTGCATGTTATCAGGTATGATTTATGCTGCCCCATGACCATACTGGACTTTGATGACACAGTGGTATCCCATGATGGCTGGGATCCATTGTTTCTCAAAAAATGTGATAGTTGCATGTTATCCAGTAGGGTTGTGCCCCTACACATTCTCACATTGTCCAATCATCACTGATACTATCAGAAATATGATCATTTGACAAATAGAATGGAAGCACATATTTTTCATGTTGTGCCGTCACCTTATTTCACATGCTAGCTTTCTCTCCTACATGGCACATGGAAGAATGTCAGATGAGATCAAAGTAGTGCTTTTTGAACTAAAAGGTAAAACACTATTTGTGGTAGAAAACACTGCAGACTAACATGAAAATGCAATCCCCACCATCACACATGGTGGAGGCAGCATCCTGCTGTGGGGAGACTTTTCTTCAGCAGGGACAGGAAATGATGGGAAGATGAATGGAGTTAAATACTGGGCAATCTGTTAGAGGCTGCAATAGAGACTGGGGCATAAGTTCACCTTCCAGCAAGACAACGATATTAAACATCCTACCAAAGCTAAAATGGATGGTTTAGAAGAGAGCATATTCCTGTGTGTGAATGGCCCAGTCACAGTCTAGACATAAATCCCATTGAGAATTTGTGTCAAGACCTGAAAATTGCTGCTCACAGACATCTCCATCCAATCTCACTGACCTCACGTGCAAAGAAGAATGAGCAAAAATTTCAGCTTCTAGATGTACAAAGCTGGAAGAGACATATCCTAAAAAGACTTGCAGCAGTAATTGCAGCAAAAGGTGATCCTACAAAGTATTGACTCAGGTTGGATACATTTTTTAAATATTTACAAAACTTTGTATAATTTTCTTTACAGTTCACAAAAATTAGCTACTTTGTGTTGCTACACCACATAACACTCCCTAAAATCTATTTAAATTTGTGCCTATAACATGAAAACGTTGAAAAGTTCAGGGTATGAATACTTTTCTTAGCACTTTCACTTTCTAAGAGGATTAACAGAGAAATGAGACAAAACATATTTATACATATGAAAAAAGGTGCTCTAGATCAGGGCTGGACAAAGTGCCAAGAGGCCCCATCCGGCCCTCTAGCTGTTCCAGTCCGGCCCATGGACAGAGACAGTGAAGGGCTCAAAACAGTGGACACTGTGTCCTTCTCCACCCTGCCACAGCTGCTGCTCCCCACCCTGTCACTGCTATCCACATCCTGCAGATAACAATGAATATATTGGTGGAGGAGGGGCCACCGGCTCCTTCTTACATCAATCACACATGAGTCAGCCGTGTGGAGGGTCAGTGCAGCAAAGCACCGTAGGAATTGGAGAGACGTGAGTATGTGGTGTTTTTTTTCATATGCGTATGAGCGAATATTGTATATAGGGAGCCACGTGAAGCTCATATTTATATAGGAGGCTATGTGGGGCTCATATATATAGATGGCAATGTGAGGCTCATGTATATATGAAGCTTTATGGGACTCATGCTGTATATAGGAGGATATGTTGAACTCACACTGCATATAAGAGGCTATGTGGAGGCTCATACTGTATTTAAGGGGCTATTTGGGGGCTCATATTGTATGTAGGAGTCTAAGTGGGGCTCATACTGTATATGGGAGGCTATGTGGAGGCTCATACGCCACAAAAGGGGCTATGTGGGGGCTCATACTGTATATTCGAGGCTGTATGGGGCTCATAAAATATATAGGAGGCTGTGTGGGGCTCAATGAAAAATATAGGAGGCTATTTGGGGATCATGTACATAAGAAGCTATGTGGGGGCCCATAATGTATATAGAAAGATATGTGGTTCTCATGTGTATAGGAGGTTATGTGGGCCTCATAAAGTATAGTGGAGGCTATGTGGAGAAAAATGTATGTAGAAGCCTAGGTAAGGCTTATAACATATAGGAGGTTAGGTGAGAGCTCATACTGTATTTTGAAAGCTTTGTGTGGGGCTCAGGCTGCATTTAAGATCCTCATACTGTATTTAGGAGGTTGTGTGCAGGTTTTGTGCTGTGTTTAGGAGGCTATGTGGGGGATCCTACTGTATACAGAGGGGCTATGTGGGGGCTCATACTGTATAGAGAGGTGCTATGTGGGGGCTCATACTGTATAGAGAGGTGCTATGTGGGGGCTCATACTGTATAGAGAGGTGCTATGTGGGGACTTATACTGTATAGAGGGGCTATGTGGGGGCTCATACTGTATAGAGAGGTGCTATGTAGGGACTTATACTGTATAGAGGGGCTATGTGGGGGCTTATATGATATAGAGAGGTGCTATGTGGGGACTCATACTGCATATAGAGAGGCTATGTGGGGGCTCATACTGTATATAGAGGGACTATGTGTGATCTCATATTCTATATAAGAGGCTATGTGGGGGCTCCCACTGTATATAGAGAGGTTATGTGAGAACTCATATTTTATATAAGAGGCTATGTGGGGGCTCATACTGTATAGAGGGGCTATGTGGGGCTCATATGGTATAGAGAAGTGGAATGTGGGGGATCCTACTGTATTTAGAGGGGCTATGTGTGAACTCATATTTTATATGAGGCTATGTGGGGGCTCATACTATATACAGAGGTGCTATGCAGGGGCTCATACTGTATAGAGAGGTGCTATGTGGGGGCTCATACTGAATAGAGAGGGGCTATGTGTGAACTTATATTTTATATAAGAGACTATGTGGGGGCTCATACTGTATAGAGAGGTGCTATGTGGGGGCTCATACTGTATATAGGGGGTTATGTGTGGGATCGTACTATATATAAGAAGTTATGTGGAGGCTCATACCGTCTCCACGTAGGGGGCTGTGTTTAGGGTCATACAGTATACAGGGCGATGTTAGTATTCTTAACTCTGCTCAATAACAAATGATGCAATGAATATTAATATAAAATAATTATATTTAATATGCTAATATTAATATTGAGTTGAACTAGTGTCACCCTATTGGTTTGGCCCTCTACACCAGTCATGGTCTCTCATGTGGCCCCTCAGGAAAATGAATTGCCCACCCCTGAACTAGAATCATTATCTCATGAGAAATTCATGAAGAACACGTCAGACAAGGTGACTGATCCTCTTTAGGTTTCATTGTTTTACTGATAAACACAGTGAAGTCTGGAATAATTCCTCTCCAAACCTTATGTATAATAGAAATCTAAATGGATATATTTCCACACCGATCCCATGACAGTGTATGCGTCCTACTTAGGGAACAGAGGAAGATCATTTGTGATGACAAGTAAAACATTAAACCTACTTGCAAAATTAAATAGGTCATAGAATATTGAAGACGTTGGTCGACCGGTACGAAAGTGAAATTCACCTTGTGTGATCAAAGCAGTAATGTCTCACATAAACATGATCAACAGTATCTATTATTTATCCATTATGTTCATTATCTTTGTAGCTATGCATTATTTATGGAAGCGTATAAAATGTGCAATATCTTGCCCATCAAATGTGGTTTATATCAGTCTGAGATAGGGCAATTCTAAAGTATTTTTCATGTAATTTCTAGTATTTTTTTGTGGCTAGACAATGACGTTCTTATGTGCTAAATAACGTAAAATAAGGTCTTACTTAAAACTACTACACCTGACCTGCCCGTTTCTTGTACAAACTAGGGGTCCCCAGCTTTGCAGTCCAAAAAGGCCCCAGCATAGACTGAAACAACCATAACTGGATGACTCAGATGACCATTTGGACCTTTACTTCCTAAATGGTCATCGAAGATTCCATGTACCTTCTTTAGAATCCGGGGGAAGGTGCAGAGTAAAATAAGGTTATCCAAAAGTTATAATCTGCCAGTAGAAATATAAGACAACCAGGATGTAGTTCTGAGCAGAAGAAGAAATGTCACCAAAGGGAAATGTAAGTTGGGGGAAGCTTTAAATAGTTACACCTGCAGGGCGATAGGGCAGACTAAATTACAGCATAAGAAACACTTATTAGCAGAAAGGCAATTAACACACAAAGTGTCTAAACAGAGACAAAATGTTCAGAACCAGGACAGCAACCGAACCTGACTGTGGGTCAGTGGAGAGGGAAACGGACCACAGCACAGTAGGCTGCCAGATCCAATCCAAGGCCTGACAGCCGTTATACAAGAGATTGTGAGATATTCATCTCTTTCGCAAAAGAAAAAAAAAGCACCATCTAAAAATAATAATAATAATACCTCCAAGTAAAATATCAACAGCCTATATTCAACTCTGGTGCCAACACTGTTTCAGTGACTTTGGTGCCTTCTGTGGTTTGTATAGCATTGTTAAGCCACATAAGCACACAACAATCAATGCCTACTTCACTCTTTGGCCTTGTAGACACGCTGTGTTTTTGCCTCGTTTTTCCGAGCTGTTTGGGTGCAGTTTTGGTCCCAAAACTGCATACATTTCCTTCCCCAGCAAAGTCTATGAGATTTCAGTTTTTCTGTCTGCACGTTGCAGCTTTATTTGACTACATCTTTGTGGTGACCACAAAGATGCAGTGTCGCGAGCGGAGGGGCCGCGCTCGCTACGCTCGGGTCCACGGCTGTTGCTGCTCAGTGGCTCGAGGGGTGGGCCGGACCCGGGGACTCGAGCAGCGCTCCTCGCCCACGAGTGAAAAGGGGGTGGTTTGTTTGGGGAGATAGTCCGTGACGCCACCCATGGGTCGTGGTGATAATGGGCACCACCGCTGCTGGTGACGGGGATCCCGGGAGCGATGGCAGGGAGCAGCTAGGATTTTGGTCACCCCTCCGTGGGTAGGGGTTGGTGATCCCGGGGCCCGGTGGTGGTACGGGGAGGCTGGGTAGCTGGGGTGCAGGGTTGCGGAGGCAGCGCAGCGCGGTGCCAGATGGCACTGTTGTACTCACTCAGGCACAGATTCACAGAGTCTCAGGTAAACCAAACGGCTGGATGGACGGGTCCCGCACCCGGCTGCAGTGTCTTGGCTCTCCCCGGACAGGTTGATGGTGGCTGTCTTTCCCTGCACCTTTGTGGAATGTCTTGACTCCGATGGTTTCCCAACGGTAGTCCGCTCCCCGGCGTGTATGTACCGAAGGAGCCCATTTTGCCCGCAGGCGCTGGCCCTTGGATCTCTAGCCTGTGGTGGTGGCTTTTTATCCGCACTGTGGACTGTTGTCTTCTGTCGGGTCTTGGGTGGTAGGGAACCCCTGGGGTTCTGGTCACTCTCGGATTTGACTGTTGTCGGCGGCTCATAGCCTGGTCGGGGTCCAATGGCCCTGCCTTTTTACTTGGTACAAATCTGCTCCCCGGCTTGGTACTGGTGGGCCACCGCTCGTCCCCAGTCCTACGGTTACGCTGACTTGCACCACCTCTTGCAGACAGCCACCACCGTCTGCCGACCTTGCTGACAGTGCCTAGGCTCCTACCCAGACACTAGCAGTTTCTCCACTCCAAACTCAACTCCTCACTCCACTTCCACTGAACTCCAAACTGAACTGACTGCTTTTTCCCGCCTCCAGGCCTGTGAACTCCTCGGTGGGTGCGGCCAACCGCATGGCTCCGCCCCACCTGGTGTGGACATCAGACCCTGGAGGGAGGCAACAAGGATTTTGTTTGACTGATGTAGACTGTCCAGGGGAGGGGGTGTGTGTGATGTTATGTTTGTGACTACCTGGCTAGTCCAGGGCGTAACAGCAGCATGTCAATTCTTTCTGCATTTTTGCCAGCATTTTTGAGCCCTTCTAGTCAATAGATTTAACTTAAAAAATGCAGTGGGCAAAAATGTGGTAAAAAAACGCAGTAAAATGAGGCAAAAAATGAATGCCAATGGTGCGGTTTTTTGGGACCAAAATCGTGCATCTTTGTGGTCACCACAAAGATGCAGCATGCGCACATAGCCTTAAGGATAGGTCATGAATGTCCAATTGGTGGAGGTGGAACACTCAGCGTCCCTGGCGATCAGCTGTTCTTGCTGTCATCCGGAACTGCACAATTACTGAGTTGCACAACTCAGCTCCATCTACTGTGTAGTTGCCGCAGCAGGATATTGCAAATCATCCCCATTTTCAAATCAACATCCGGTTGTGACCACCATTCCAATGACACAGCTGTGTTGTGCAGCTCCGTAACTGAGCAATTCCGGACAGCCTCGACTCCAGGAATAGCTGATCGGTTTGGGTGCCGAGTGTCACACCTCCAATAATCAGACGTTATAAACCTGTCATGAGGATAGGACATCAATGTTAAGATAGTGGACAACCTCTTTAAGCTTCTTCACTACCCTAAAAGAAGAATCAAGGAAAATGATGGCCTGCATTTTTCTTGTTTTATGCAAATCGAATCACCAAAAATTTGGGTTCTGACAAATCAATTTTTTTTCAATATTTGAAGCAAATTTAATTCTCCCTCAAATTTATTTTATTTTCATCTCAAGTAAAAACAAAAATATGATTGTTAAGCACAAATTTCTACCCTACATACAGTGTGTCCACCCATATCCTGTCCACCGCCATTAACTTGAGAACAGCAGCAGCTACAGGCATAGAAATGGTGTCTAGGTATAGTAAAGTAGCCATGCGCCACGCAATGAAACCAGCTATAGCGCCACCTGGTGGAAAACAATGGAGTTAGCATTTTTATCTCGAAAACGGAACGAGATAGAGAAAAAAAGTGAATTACAAAGTTGTAGGGCATCATCAATTCAATACGAATCAACACCTTGCATACAGAAATGCTATGATTAGAACATGTCAAGCTCACAAGGCTGCAGAATGTGAAGCAATACTTCATGGAGACCTTCCTACAAGTCATTGGGTATGGTGGCTGCGTGGAGTGGCCTCCACGCTCACCTGACCTAACCCCATTGGACTTCTTTCTGTGAGATCACATCAAACAGCAGGTGTATGCGACCTTTCCACCAACATTGCAGGACCTACAACAACGTATCATAGATGCTTGTGCAAATGTGTCACCTACCATATTGCACAACGTGCAGCAAGATACAGTATGCTGTCCAGAGTCCAGATGTGCATTGCAGCTGACGTTGGCCACTTTGAGCATCAAAGTTAAATGAGCGCCATATGCGTGACCAGCATTCAGTGTTTTGGGGGGGTCATGGGTTTCATATCATAGCATTTCTGTATGCAAGGTGTCGATTCATATTGAATTGATGATGCCCTCCAATTTTTTAATTCACTTTTTTTTCTCTATCTCGTTCCGTTTTTGAGATAAAAATGCTAACTCCGTTGTTTTCCAGCAGGTGGCACTATATGTGGTTTCATTGCGTAGCACATGGCTACTTTACTATACCTAGACACCACTTCTATGCCTATAGCTGCCGCCGTTCTCAAGTTAATGGCGGTGGACAGGATATGGGTGGACACACTGTATACAGTCTGAGAAGATTGATAACTTTTTGGTAATAATATTATGTAAACTGTTATATAAGTGGAGTATATCCTTGAGAAAAGTATATGGCTTCCATATTTTAGTGGGCAAAAATTTGGTTTGCAAAGACTTCTGTTTCATATCGCTAAATCATTTCCATTGAAAGCTTTCAGAAATGGGAAATATATTCTAAATTTGAAGTTGGCCCAAATACAACAGTACTGATTGTACAACTCCGTGTCTTTATATATGTTATTACAGCACTGTATGTCTAGTATTTTATTAACTGTGCACATATATAGTCTCTAAGCTGCCATTGAAATTTGTTACATTGCTCTAAAAGTTCTAAGCAAAATGTAAAAAGGGGAAATCAAATCAAAAAGTTAAATTTGAGTTTGGTTATTATATTGCACTTTAAGATTATGCAGTCATCATTTGGCAAACTTAAAACTATATGAACTATCTGCCATGTAACACTTTATATGCTAAACTCACTGTGCAATTTTACGAAGAAAGATGCTAACAGATTTATTACGCACTCAAGATCGTAAAAGAAAATGGAAGCCTCCATAAGGCTTTTATGGTTACTTTCCAAAGGAAGGAAAAAAAATTACAATTCAGCAGAACAGTAGGGATAATGGTACAATGGACTAAATAGTGCTTTCATTTCATAAAAAGAGGAATAGTCATGCAATGTAGGTCTATAAAAAATGATATGGAAAAGCAAAACACAATTTCTTTAGTTTTTTTTCACAGGGCTACTTGGTTATGGAGGGTGCAAAGGTGTCAGCTGCACCTGGACAACCGTGCCGTTACTACATATGAAGAAATAAGCACATACGTGGACAATAGCTATGAGTTACATTTTTCATTAGGCCAAGGAGGTCCAGATTTTGTAGAAACATATCGTATTTTTTGGTTTATAAGATGCACTGGAATATAAGACGCACCCCAAATTTAGAGAAAAGAAGGATGGAGCGGAGTCACAGGAGGCAGGGGTGGTGCTGGAGAAGGGCGATGCAGCCGGCAGGTGTCCCAGATGCTGTCCCAGAAATAGTCGGCAGTGGCAGCTGTGCTGGGGCAGCTGTGCTGGTGCTGGGGCAGCTATGCTGGTGCTGGGGTGGCTGTGCTGGTACTGGGGCAGCTGTGCTGGTACTGGGGCGGCTGTGCTAGTACTGGGGCGGCTGTGCTGGTGCCGGGGCGGCTGTGCTGGTGCTGGGGTGACTGTGCTGGTGCTGGGGTGGCTGTGCTAGTACTGGGACTACTGTGCTGTTTGTGGGGTGGCTGTGCTGGTACTGGGGCGACTGTGCTGGTACTGGGGCGACTGTGCTGGTACTGGAGTGACAGTGCTGGTGCTGGGGTGACTGTGCTGGTACTAAGGCGACTGTGCTGGTGCTGGGGCAGCTGGGCCGGGGCTGCGGAGGCAGTGGGTGTGTGGAGCAGGGCGGTGCAGCGAATGTCACAGACACTCTGTGGGCATTGCAGGCTTCAAAGAAATGGTAAGCAGAGTCAGCGTGTACACAGATTAAGCTCTCGGAAGATGAGACAAGTCGAGATCTCATCTGCGCACGCACCACCTCTGGGTGCCATTTTTTGCTTAATTCCGCTGATGGGAAATCAACGGACTGGAGGTGGCGCGTGCGCAGATAAGATCTTGAGCCGAGAGCTCCATCTGCACATGCGCCAGCTCCGGACACAATTATTTGAAGCCCTCACTGCCCGCAGACCCAGCCCAGCTGCCACCTACCCTACCCTGCACAGCCACCGCAGACCATGCACAGCCACTGCAGACCATGCACAGCCTCCGCAGACCATGCACAGCCTCCGCAGACCATGCACGGCCTCCGCAGACCATGCACAGCCTCCGCGGACCATACACAGCCTCCGTGGACTCTGCACAGCCTCTGCAAACCCTTCACAGCTGCCACAGACCCTACACAGCTGCCATAGCATTGCCTCTGCCTCCTGCTATCTCTCTCCACCACCCTCGGTAAGCTACATTCAGATTTTAAGACGCACCCCCCACTTTCCTTCCACATTTTTGGGAGGAAAAAATGCCTTTTATAATCCAAAAAATATGGTATATTGCTGATATTTGGGAAATATAAGATTTAAAGAGGAACTATCACCAAATTTGTCACGCTGATCTGGACATGGAATATGATAGCAATTGCAAAGTAGAATAAAACATTTAATTTTATTTATTTTTTATTTCATCTCTTTGAGATTTTGCTGAGATATTAGCAATCAAAGTGTTTGGCAAGTAAACTTATTTTTAGTCGAAGTAGATGTTAGAAGATGGTGTAATTTTTCTCCCTGTGCGATGCTGACCATTCAAAAGCAGGCAACAATACCCAAAGAAAATAAGAACAGATTTCTCAGTGGGTGATGATGTAAGGATAAATTTTTGCATTGTTACAATACAGAGAAAACTATCATGTGCAAAGTTAAGACCGTATGAGGGAGGGGCAGCACAGCAGAGTTTAGATGTGTCATATTACAAACCTTTTTATTAGCTCCTTTCTCCTACTATTGTCCTCACAGTTGTACTGCCAATCCCCCACACTGCCTGTCCAGAGATGTATCCACAATCACACTTATGTCATTTGTGGTCAACTTGTAATCATTCTGTCATGTGATAAGAGAAGA